>NW_008352126.1:423248-438120 GCF_000622305.1 Nannospalax galili
CTGGAACTCACTATGTAAACCAGGCTGGCCTTGAACTCACAGAGATCCACCTGCCTCTACCTCCCGAATGCTGGGATTAAAGGCTTGCACCACCACACCCGGCTTTTATGTGGTTTCTAAGGATATGAACCTGGGAGCTGTTGCTTGTGCCTCAAACGTTTTACCCACTGAGTCATGTCCCAAGCTAAACTTCTAGTCTCTAACAATTCCTTAGGTAAGCTTGTCTCTCAGGACTGAAAACCTTTTTCTGTTTAATTTACTATACTGAATTTCTTTCGATGGCATCATACAAATATACAGCTCAGGACTATTTAAAAATTATTATAACTATGTCTTCAACAATGATGTGGTTCATAGCCTTGAGAACAATGCTACCAAATTTCATAACGTATCTTTTAAGATATTCCACAAGAACACTAGTGTGTCCAGAATGCACAAGTAACTGTGCCAAGGTGATTGTTCTTTTCATATTCCTGTCATCAAACTTTAATCCAACACAGGAATGCTGAGCATGGAGTCTCTGTACAAACCTGTGACATGTGAATCTCTTTCTATAGGCGTTAGGCACCTTCATAGGTATGTGACTATAGAAATATTAATAGCAGGCCATTATAAAAAATTTGTTTAATGTAGCTATCCATTCTGTACCATGTAATCAAAATACCTGGATTAAATATGTTGACATGCATATTCTAATGCCCCTTTATCTATATTTTTGTTTTATATGGTTTTAGTTACCATGGTTAATGGTAGCCAAATTTTGGTCTGAAAATATTAAGTGGAAATTTCAAGAAATAAACAATCTAAGTTTTACATTGTGTGTAATCTGGGTAGCATAATCAACTGTGTGCTGTCTTGGTCCAACCCATCCAGGACACAAATTATCCTGTATTTACTGTTATCTGTGATATATGTGATAACTGCCCATAAGTCCATAGTAGCCTTTAAGGTTATCATATTTCCTGGATTGACATTAAAATGATCTTATTCAAATAACCCTTATTTTATTTAACAATAGCTCAAAAGAGCTAGACACTGCTTTTGCTAAAAATTGGACAAGACAAAGAGAAGTCATAAGGTTCTTTTTTAAAAGGAATGGTTTTTTAAAAACTACTTTGTATGGAAAGAAAAATATTGTATGTTGAATTTGCTGCAAACTGTTAAAAGCAAGAGCAACCAGACAGGCCAGAGGGCCACAGAGGAGGTAATGGAGGGATGGATACGATCAGCACATATTACATGCATATAGGAAAATGTCATAATGAAATCTATTACTTTGTGCTATCAGGCACACTAATAAACGTTCATGCTAAATGCTTCACTAGCATGAAAGAAAGCGTTATATTTGTGTATGGAAGATATAAACCAGAAGATGTTACGATTAATGGCAATTTGGTTTGGTACTATTCATGTTTTGCGGCATCCCCAGGGCATCTTGGAATGCACACTCTACAGATTAGGGACCTACTGTACTGGTAATGCATCCTCTGCCGAATTCCCTTTACTACAGCCTGGAGGCCTGGGTACTCTCATCCATGCAACTGCGTTGTCTTCCGAGCAGTCCCTACCCTGCTGTGGAAAAGCTTTCTAAACTTCATGTCTTACCCTGTCATTTCCATGACCACAGTTCATAAGTAAACTCGTGGTAGCTTTTGGAGAAGATGAAGACTCAGAAGCTCTTCAAATGAGCTATAACGAGCAAAACTGAAACACAGTAGTCCATGTCTTCCTCCTCAGTTTCCCTTGTCACATGGGCATCGTTTCCTCCAATCACATTGAATTTACCGGTTTATTCAAAGCCCACTGATTTTAAACGTGTTGCTACTTCTGGGCATGTACCTCCCAGCAGTGTCAGTCGGATCCGTAGACGTTCCTTAGATTTAAGTTTGTGCTTCGTTTTCTTCTCTTGTTCTCAGTACTAAGTACCAGCGTCTATGCACCAAGAACATCATGTGCACATACATACGACATTTATTACTTTGCGGTGAACCTGGGTTAGTGTTCATCCCTCAATAGATTCACAGTAAGCTGAATCCTCACACCTTTTTATTTGCATAAGTCTATCAATACTAAGTACATTTTGTTGAATGAATGAACTTTTTTTTTTTTTTTTGTCTTTTTGTGACAGGGTCTCCCTGTAGCCCCAGCTGCCCTGGAACTCACTATGTAGTCCAGGGTGGCCTTGAACTGACAAAGATCTGCCTGCCTCTGCCTCCCAAGTGCTGGGATGAAAGGCGTGCACCACCATGCCAGGCCCTGAATGAATGAACTTTTGTCCTATCATTCTTTGATTATATGATTTTTATGGTGTAAAAAAGGAAATCTATGGGGCTGGAGAGATGGTTCAGTGGTCAAGAGCACTGGTTGCTCTTGCAGAGGACCCAGGTTCAATTCCCAGCACCCACATAGCAGCTAACAACTGTTCTTCACTCCAGTTCCAGGGGTTCTGATGCTCTCTTCTGACCTCTGTGGGTACTGCACAACACACGTGCCCTTACACACATGTTGGCAATACATTCATACACATAAAATAAAAAAAATAAGGAAAATGTTTTTAAGGGAAATCTAAATAAAGTTAGTGTTTATTATGCTCCCCAATGGCATATTTATTATCAGCCATTATGAATGATAGTAATGTCCACTTTAAAGAGTCATTCTTAGACAAATTAGATGATTGCAATCTGTAGCAGGTGGTGCCAAGCTATTGCTTTCTAAAGTTGTTCTTGAATTTGCTAGTGATTTTTTTTTTTCCAAAGTGGAATAGATTCAAGATTGTCATTTATCAGAATCATTTTGCTTCCTCACAGCTCATTATTGGGAACAGAACTTCAAATAAATGTTCCACACTTGAGATACACAGAGGATGAGACAGAAGAAGATTCATCCCTCTCTGCATTGCAGGCGGGGGCCATGCTTCCTGCTTATCTGCCTTGTAATTGTCCTACACAAAGCTTGTCATTTTCTTCTTCTTTTCATAGTTTTATTTGACTTCTTTTGCAAAGTACAAGGGAAAAATAATTTAAACTATTGTTAAAATTTCAGAGCTCTTGAAGTTGGATAGTGTTTTATTTGACAAGCAACTGAAAACCGACGTTTAGACGCTTCTCTTTCGCTTATTTTACCTTTTCAGCTCAAAGAGGAAAGATGATATCACTGTTGAAATTGCTTCTGAATATCTGACTTTTCATTGTCTAAAATCAGTTTAGGGACAACAAGCAAATTTATTTAAATTTCAGTATAGAATTATGAAGAAAATAAACAAAGAGTTGGATGAAATACAACACACATAGGAATAAGACAAAAAACTTTGTGATTTAATTTTTATAGCACTTCTTTGACATTGGCATTGGTGGAAATAGTTACACCACGAAATATCACAAATACTGAGAAATAAGAATTCTCTACACTCCCCCAACAATCTATCGGTATATCAACCACTAGCAAGTAGGAAATAGGAGGAACACACTTAGAAGACAAATATTTCTAACTTCTGAAGAGTATAATTTCAGGAACTGAATGTTGGATAGAAATTCTTGCTCTGTTCACATAGCTGCATGTTTATAAAGGTTAATATGGGCTCCAAAGTCAGGAGTTGTTTGCCTTGTGAAACTTTCCTAACACAATTATACCTTCATTTCACTGACTTCTTCTAAAATGTAGACTAACCTGAATATAGTGTACAGTGAGAAATGCAGTCTCATCATTATGTTTTGAGCATATCAACTGTCTTTGTTCTCCCCTTTTCTGATGATGGACCTGTTTCAGTTTTGGAGACTAAGATCATCATAACATTACCTGTGAATCTGCCTGATGCTTGTTATCCTTAGCTCACCATATCCTATTACTGTTTTAAGCTAATCGCTCCTTTTGCAAACCTGGACCATGTGACACTTTTATCTTAAACATTTTGCTTACTAAGTAATATTTCTGGAGACAAGTTTCTGTGGGTATCAAAGAAAATATCCATGTCTGTGATCAAATAAGAACTCAGTCTCCTTTAATTTAAATGTTTATATTAATTATGTGTGTGCGGGGGGTGGGTATGTATACATGCATGCTGCAGTTACCTAAGGAGGCCAGGTGAAGGTGTCAGATCCCCTGGACCTGGAGGTGTAGTGGTTGTGAGCTGCCTGATGTGGGTGCTGGAAACCCAATTCAGGTACTCAGCAAGGACTATATGTGCTCTTAACCACTGATTCATTTCTTTACCCCCTCACTGCCTTCTTAAAGCACAAACATGCAATTAAATAACCAAACTCAGTTCTTGTCTAGTAGACTATGATATACACAGACAGGACAAACATGTCTCATAATTATTATTTTCTTTCATTGTCATGATCATTTCTAAGTCCACAGGTAAATGCCGGAAGACTTCAGGATTGTAACGATTTCTTAAATCATGTACTATGCTAAACATTTCAAATACAGAATACCATAGTGTTGTCATTTCTTTCAGTTTGACTAAGCATTAATTCCCTCAAATTCCCTTTACTAAACACAAAAAGACAATGAAAGGGAGGAGAGCAATCTGGCTGTTCCTGTGGTGCATGGGAGCTGAGAGTTTTGTGCATCCTTATTTCACTGTGGACAACAATTGTGCATACCAAGAGGGTAATTCCTTTCCGGGAGAGTCTAGAAGATAAATTTTTATTGGTGTAAATAATTCAGCAGCTTGTTATAATGAAACCTCTTCACATTAAATATTTCCTTGCTCTGTCTTAAATACACACAATTTTATCCACTGGATGCTACTAAGATCTGATGCAAACTAGGGGTTTCCCAGTTTATGATGAGTTGTAGTTCTTCACGGAATCAAGCCTATCGTTAGGGGAGTTGATTCAACATTTGCCAGAAAAAGAAACACTAATTATAGTGTAGAATAAAGGAACAAAGAAAATAATGGAACTTTGCTGGTCATTATGTTGATCTGAGAGGAGATTTCAGTCACAGCACATCTGGAGGTTGATTTTCAAGTTGGTCCTTTAGGGACTATGAATGAGCTTAAAATTTATATAGGACAAATATAATTCTGAATAAAATTTTGGGGAAGGAATATGTTTGCATACAGGAAGAAAAGATTACAAAATGTCTGAAGATTTTTCCCCCTTTTGAGAGATGAAAGAACAGCTCATTTACAAAATTAACCAAAATATTATTAGAAGATGTTACCAAGCTTTTCTGACACAGAAGTTTAATCTGGTACATGCTTTCTAGTACCTTTTTATTTGAGGAGAAATGTCATTTACCACATAGTTCCTGCACTTGGTTTGACACTCACTGTCCTTATTCGCAGTTGAGGCTGTGGACCTGGAGCATCAGTTCTCACACCTGTCCCCACACTCTGCACCATCATTACCACTTTGGACTTGAAACAGGCTTCATCCCAATTCTTGGTACACAGAAATTTAGGACTTCTTTAATATTTTATACTACTGTATTATCAAAATAGGGTTTTAAAGATCAGTTCTCAAGGGATATATTTAAGAAATTTAAATACAGTTCATAAATATTTTGCTCAACCTCTGATCATATGTGATAGCTGACTTACCACTTCTGAAACCAGTTTCCAGTAAACTACATAAAGGAACAAGGGAATCAGTATCCTCAGCACTAGCCCTGGCAGCTTATATAAAGCTAAAATACCAAAGAAGTACAAGATGCATTGAGGTAAATGAAACCAGAGTTTTAAAAATCATTTTCAGTCCACCTGAGAAGAGACAGAAAGATATCCAAATTTCCTCTTCCCTACAGCCAAACTTAGTGGCTTTGTTCACCAAAATGTGGTCAGTTGAGTACATATAGCTACCTAGCAACCTGTTTCTGAGGCAGGTGGATAAGCACTATCCTTGAGAAAATATTTTATAAAGCGTTTCAATGGATAAAATGTGTTTTTTGGCATGAATTCACACTATATCAATAAAGTTTCTTTAAACTCAATATTATTCTCCTACACAAGTTAAATTTTGTTACTTAGTGATCATTGCTGATAATTATGTTATGCATTTTCCTACATAGGAATGAAAACATGCGCAAACACATATGATTCAATATATATTTATGTACAACTACCTTTGCATTGGCTCCTTTGAGACAGGGTCTGCCTGTAGTACAGTGTTACTATGCAAACACTATAATTACCTTAACTAAAAGCCTGACTCATAAATTTAGTTTTTAAGAATGGGCCCAAACTCAGAGGATATTTGTGCCCCCAGATATCTCTAGGAACCATCTGTCTCCTGGAACTGTGCCCTTGAGTCAGGACCTTCCCACCATTTTATTCAAAATGGTTTGCCAAGTTTCAATGAGGCCATTAGGCCTTTTCATCCATAGTTCTAGAATATCTCATTCCTTCAAGGTCAATTTCCCATCCCAATCTTTTTTTTCTTTTCCCAATTGTCATTGTGTGCTATGGAGAGGCATGTGCTGCTTTTTGGCAGTTTGGTATGTTGACTCTCCAGCATGCCCATATTCATTCATTATATTCCTGGTGGAGTATCACATTGAGGTTTTCAAGGAAATGAGTTTAGGTGTCCAGATCACAAGACACAGAACACATGGTTTTTCTAGGGTTAATTAAAATTCATCAGTCCAGAGTATGTCCATTTATAAAAGTGATCCCTATACTGTATCTGCTGTGGAGACCAGACTGGCCTCCATCTCGTGGAGATCCACCTGCCTCTGCCTCGCCAGTGCTGGGATTAAATCATGTGCCACCAAGACCACTCAGCCCTTTGCTTGCTGTAGAACTACACCATTTGATAACTTTTGCCTCCTGGTTCTTATTAGTAATATTGACATGTTTACAGAAACGTGTATTTGGCCAATAGAGAACTATGGCACAATAGTTTCTAATGCCAGTTTCTAATGCCATTGCTCTTTGTTTGAGGCGGGAGCAGTCCTGATGAGCAGAGAAGCCCTGATCCTGGAGCCTCGCTTGGGCTCAGGAGCCTCTTACCTGTCCATGGCTGGTTTCTTTAACTCCTGGTTTCATGGCATAGAGATTTTAAGATGTTTATCTTTTTAAGTTACAGTGTTGTACTGTTTATAACAGACATTTTGTTTCTATATCAAAATACTTTTCTTTAGGATTAAAAATCAATATGCTGACTTACCAACTACTATTTCAACAAAATGAATGAGTATATCCAATTATTAGTACAATTGACAAAAAAGAACATTAGAGATTATTTTATTCTTGTCATTCTGAAAGGCATCCAATAATGCCATGAATTCATTTCTTTATTTTTCCATGGTGCTGGGCCTCAAATCCAGGTCCTCACAGATGGCAGCATGCAGTCTGTCACTGAGCCATACCCTAGGAATTGATGGTTTATTTGTTTTGTTTTGCTGTTTTGTTTTCTGAGACAGTGTCTCCCTGTAGTGCCTGCTGGTCTAGAACTTGCTGTGTAGACCAGGATACCCTGGATTTCACAAAGCTCCCCATGGCTCTGCCTCTAGTGCTGGAATTAATGGTGTGCACTGTTACACTTGGCTTATTAATATTTTTGTCAATTTCTAATGCAATTTAGAATCTTGTCATTTGTAAATCCTCTTTTATTGTTGACTGCTGACATATTTACATTATTTAATTGGACCATTTATCTTTCTTAATATTTTATGAAGATTCTCTTTATATTCCCCCAGTTATCTTTGATCTCGTTAGAAGTAGGAACTTACAGAAAACAACCAGAAAATATGGTTCTAGGGTAAAATGACAGTAACACATTATATTACGGAAATTTCAGCTTCACAAATAAAGCACTACAAGTTTTCATTCATAGGAATCACAGTGCTAACTGATTTGGCAGTTAAAATGTATCATGAACGTATTTGACATTCCATAATTGTTGGTAAGTTGAAACATGAGCTGCGCTGAGCCATTTCCCGTTCATCTGTGGATTTGCGGGGGACACAGTCACCTTTGCAAGTCAATGTGATGTGGCCAAGGGCACTTGGTTGTAGACTCATTAACGAAGAAAGAAAATATGGCCAGAGAGTAAAAATACATCATCAAGAATAAAAAGACATCTGGGAGTGGTGAAACATGCTCTTAATCCCAGAATTTGGGAGGGGGGCAGAGGCAGGCTGATCTCTGAGACTGAGACCAGTCTTGTCTACATAGTAAGTTCCAAAACATCTGGGGATATAGGGAGACTATGCATTAAAAAACCTAAATCAATAATAAATTAAGAAAAACAGAGTTTCCATAACTAAAATTAGATTTAAAGTATTTAGGGTGTTTGGACTCTCTTTTAATACTATCATGAGTAAGTAGTGTCATATATATTGTAGGAACACCATTGTTAAAATCTATTTTGATTTTAAATGTCAATGAAGGAATAAAATGATAATAATGCTAGGTAAACTGTGTTAATCATGTGACAGTGTTGAGAGATGAGAAGACCTGTATCTTAAATAGGCTCCCAAAGAGCTTATATCTCTCTCGACTGACACCTACTTCAGGAGGAGTTCTCCAATTTTAGTATGTACCTGAGTGACCTATGATCTAAAAGGCTCATAGATCTGAGTTGGGGCCTAGACCTCTGTATTTTCCCAAATAGCTACTGAGATGTTAAAATTACAAAAATAAAGACATCAAGGCTCTTTTGTGTTATTTTATATGTGTATGAATTTATTGCCTGCATATTTGTAAGTGCACCGATGTTGTGCATGGCTTATGGAGATCAGGAGAGGGCCTGGGATCTCCTGGAACTGGAGTTACAGATGGTTGTTAGCCACCATGTGGGTGCTGGGACTTGAACCTGGGTCCTCTGGAAGAGCAGTCAGTGCTCTTAACCACTGTGCTAGCTCTCTAGCCCCCACTCTGTTTAAATAATTTGAGACTTAAAGGTAAGAGATCTCTTCTCTAAAGTTTTCAGCTGTGTTCATTTAACCTATGAGGTTCAAACAGAAGAGAATATTCTGCAGTCTAAAGAGTCCTACTGCATATATTTAGAAGACTTAATGTTTCTTTACAAATAGCACACATTTGCATAAGCCATCCTCTTTGCACATCGTCAGAAGGGATCTTCCTGCTGCTGTTCATAAGTTATAAATTTGTCTCTTAGTCTGTTTTTGTCTATAGTCCACGACTCTTGTGTAGGTACCTGTGTATTTCTTCTTTCCACCTCTGACTGATGCATTTAAAAATTTATCCTAAGTCTTCCTTTTAAAAACTGTGGCTACAGAGAAGAATGTTATTCACTGGTAAATGTTTTGAAACTCTTAGATACCAATCAGGACAAGCAAAAAGCCTCTGTAGAATATCAACATATTGAAATGCGTTTCCAATTTGAGATATGTTTTGTGATTTGTCATTCATTCTTATATCATTATAGCTTCATAAGCACACAGAAAGAAAACATACTTTGCAAATATTGGTTTTAGTGCACAAATTTTTGCATAATAACTCTATCAATTCTAGTTGGTCAAGTGTTGAATACCTTAATTAGACTTTGAATATGGTCTGTCAATTTCTGAGACGTGTATCTTTTTAATACTTTTTTCTTTCAGTTTTTATCTGATGTATTTAGAATGTCTAGTGAATTTCTACATCTGTTTAATTGGCTTCATTTCTTTCTTTGATCCTGAAATTATGATTTTCCTACCTCTGCCTCCCAAGTGCTGCAATTGAACCCATTGTCTTCTACATGCTATGCAACTGAGCTGCATCCTGGGTTGAATTAATGTTTTTTTAACACTTGTAGAATTTCCTTCATGATTTTCACAATAATCTTTGACTTTCTCAACACTGTTTGGATTCTAGCTTTCTTTTACTTGTTTTTTGCTAGGTTTACCGTTTTCCATACTTTTACACTGAAATGTGTGTTGCTATATTTTAAATGTTTCGTGCTCTTCTTTGAAGAGTGTATGTTGCGGTTGTGCATTTTTTCATTTATTTTTACACCCACTTCCCAGATTGTGCCTCAGGTTGTGCCATTTTTAAATGAATATAATTTATTTTATTAAAATCATTTATTGCATTTTATGTGCACGAGTCTTTTGCTTGCATGTAGGCAAGTGCACCTGTGCACACAGTGCCCAGAAAGGCCGGAAGAGGGGGTTTGATCCCCTGAAACTGGAGTTACACACAGCCATCATGTGGATGCTGGGAACTGAGCCCATGTCTTCTGCAAGAGCAGCCAGAGCTCTTAACCGCTGAGCAACTTTTCCAGTCCTAATTTTCTCAAAATTAAAGGAAATACTTGGTGCATTTTATTAAGGTAAATTTTTATGTTGCTATACTTAGAATTATAATTGACCTCAGAATAATAAATAATTGCTTAGTTTATTGTTGAAGAAATTACAAAATGAAATGCAGACGACTGAATTTCTTTGTGGTTAGATTTGCCATGTTCATTGTTCTCTGATCCTTCGTTATTTCAGAGACTGCATCTGCTATGACGTCCCTTCTTCACAACTCGATGTCACTGTAGGTTGTAGTGTACATCTGCCAGAAATGACACTCAACTGCTTTGCATACCGAAAATGCCTGTTTCTCACCCATAGTTTTGAAGGATGTTTACACTGGCTATAGAACTATGAGTCGGTGGGTACTCCAAACTGTAAACAGGTTATCTGATGTTTTCTCGAGTATTTCTTTTTGATTATTTTATTTTTAATCAAGTACCTGTCAATAGGTTTCATTATAGCATCTTTAAACATAGTTTGTTTTGGTTGGCCATCATTGCCCACAGCTTTCTCTTCCCCCTATAGGGGCAACATTCTACTTTCATTCGCGTGTGCTCTATTTCCCTTCATCCATTTCTTTAAACTTCTTTTTTTAACCTCTCCCAAGGTGACCTTTCCAGTTTCATAGCATACTAACACTCACAGCCACATAAATTAGGAGCTTAAGATGTGCCTAAGGTGTGTGAAAGAATATGTAGCATTTGCTTGTCATAATCTGGGATACCCCACTTAATATGGTAATTTCCAGATGTATCTATTTTCCTGAAAACATCACGCTTCCATTTTTTTTTATGGCTGAATAAAATGTGTACATGTATTACATTGTAATTTGTTGATGGGTGTGTAAGGTGGTTCCATTTTTTGGTGACGAATATGACAGAAAACATGCTGTATTTGTCTTTCTGATTCTGCCATTCTTCATTTGATGTAATTCTGCATACATAATATTCCTCTATGCATGTGTTTCACAACATCTTTATCCATCCCTCAGGTCACGGACATGTATGATGGTTCCGTTTCTTTGTTATGGCTCAGGAGCAACAGTAACTGTAGATGTGCAACCATCTCTATGGTGGGATCTAGAGTCCTTTGTGGGTTTCCTGAACCATGTGATAGCTCCATTTTGAGATTATTTTTGCAAAGTCTCTGCACTAATTTTCATAGTGGCCTCACCAGTTTACATTCCAACGAAGAGGGAAGAAATGCTCCTCCTGCTCCACAGAAATGTAGCTCTATCCAGGGATGCTTCTCAGTTAATTATTTGATTTTTTGCCTTTTATGCTTTACAATCTTCTTCTCTTATTTTGAATGTTGAATCGCTATTTTATTCTTCAGGTATGCCACTCAGATCTGTAGACTGTACTATTCAGATTTGGAATATTTTCAATCAATACTGTCTTATTAAATCTTTATTTTGTTTAACTATGTAAGAAACGGTTATCTTGTGAAATTTTAAACTTCCCTATATTGCTCAGTTTCCACTTTTTTTAAAAGAAAGTATCTTTAAAATATGATCTGGCATATCTTAGTATTTATGTATTTTCTTTGATTTTTCTTTTCATATCCAGCAAATTTTATTGACAAATGAATGTTCTTTTCAAGAAAACATTGCAGATTCCTCAGATGACTGATTTATTTCCTAGAAATTGCCCATAATTTACTCTACAAAACCCATAGAGGCAGGTTACCTTAATCAATTTAGATGTATGATACTTTTGAGACTAGCTGGCTGTTTTGGTAAAGTTCAAATTATCCCTAAGTAAACTAATTCCAAATGCTTGTCCATAACACCTGAAACTGAGAATCCTAAAAGCCCTTTTTTCTCACAGTTCCTGATCACCATCCTTTATGTTATGACATTAAAATATTGCAAAAGCACAGCTCTGTTTTCTTCCACAACATGACAATTTAGTTTTCATCCTATCTATTACTTATGGGTTTATAGTTCAAAAATGATTTCCCCACGAAATATATCTGAATTTCACACATAAGTTGAGGAAGAGCTAAGAAATATGTAAAATTGGTATTAAAATATTTGTAGAAAGAAGGAATAAATACTTAAAATGTTTTGAATATTCATAGTGATGTGGTTTAGCTTCTTAGAAAATGCTTAGAACTTGACATTACATTTTTAAAGTTTTTAAAAAGAATTAAAAATAATGACAGGATTCATACTTGGAATTAAATATAATTCTGTTGTACGAAGTGTTTTCTTTTAATACTGCTTGCACTATCCACATACATTATAGTATTTTGAGCTTTTTGAATAAGAAATGTTCACAAGATGTGTTTGCCATTTGTTTACTGTATCTTACAGAACTGTGAATATTTCAAGTTACAGTATTGATGAGCTTGACAAGATTTGCTATTTGTGTAGTGGCATCAATGTTTCAGGAGTAATCGTTCCATTCCTGATCAGACTTAAGGATCACTCCATAACATGGAACTCGTACCTGGTGCTGTTAACTGAGAGAACTCATGCCCGGGTCATAGGTCCATTGAAAGAGCCTACTATCCTTATTCAGCTAAACGAGCACAGCATCAAATATACCTATATCTTAAATATTTATCTTTTAAAAGTACTTATTAATTTTGTTTTATGTGTGAGGTATTACCTGCATATATGTAAGTGCACCCATGTCATGCAATGCCTGTGGATGTCAGAAGAGGGCTTTGAATCCCCTGGAACTGGAGTTATGGATGGCTGTTAAATGCCATGTGGGAACTGGGAATTGAATGTCAGTCCTTTGCAAGAGTAGCTAGTGGTCTTAATCACTGAACCATCTCTTAGCCACCTTAAATACTTAGCTTTATACTCATAATTAGTGCCGCCATCAACATTCATCAGAGATACTTCTTTTTGCAGTAGATGACAGTTAATACAGAAATTTACCTGGTCAAGGGGAGCAGAGAATAAAAGACTTCTCCCTAAATGGGATCTGTACCATACTATGTCCCCTCCAGACTCAGGGGTCATTGTGGAAGAGGGATTCAAAAGATTATAGGAACAAGAGGTTGGGGAGAACTGCTGTGGGATTGTTCTCTGGTCATAATGGGGGTGTTGCACACAGTTTCTATGACTGCATTCCAAGACCTATGCAAGATCAACTCAGCCAAAACATGGCTGGAGAAGGAACTCAGAATATTTCACTCCCCGTTCAACAGATAGTGGCAATGGATGTTTTTGTGTATGTGGGGGTAAGTTTAATTGGGATGTGGCCACTGATAGGCTGCCTGTATTTCTATGAATGGCCTTACATCTATGCACATACTGGCCATGCTAACGAACTCATGAGGGTTTACAAGGAATACAGGAAGTCATTGTTGGTGTATGTGCTGGATAGCTTTAGTGTCAACTTGACACACCTGGAGTGAGGGAGCCTCAACTGGGGAATTGCCTCCATTGGAGTGGCCTGCGACTATGTCTGTGGGGCATTTTCTTAATTGTTGAGTGATGTGGGAGGGCCCAGCCCTCTGTGGCTAGTGCCACCCCTGGGCAGGTGGGCCTGTGTTGGAGCCAGGGGAACAAGCCAGTATGCAGCATTCCTTCATGGCCTGTGCTCCAGCTCCTGCCTCCAGGTTCCTGCCCTGAGTTCCTACCTTGGGCTCCTGGATGAACTGTGACCCGGGATATGTAAGCTAAATAAACCCTTTCCTCCCCAAGTTGATACTGGTCAGAGTGTTTTGTCACAGCGATGGAGAGAACAAACTAGGACAGTGTATGAGAGGAATAAGCAGTAGATTTGTTCAAAAAAATTATATTCATGAATCAACTTCTCAATAAATAAAATATTTTTTTGTTTTGTCTATATTCATTTTACATGGCACTAAGTTTCATAAGGAATATTCAAACCACTATATAGTGAACATTAAGTATATTTCCCTCATCATGTCCATTGTTACCCAAGACATTTTGCTTCTGTTGGTTGGGGTTTGGGAGAGGTCTTTCCTCATATTGTGCCTCCTATGCAAAGAACTGAAAATAAGGGCATATATAGATTCATAAAAGAAGCAAGATAACTTTATTTGGAAAAAGTGATATTTCAAGTTTACAGAAGAGAGCACTGTCAAGACTGACAACAGATGGCCTGAGCGTTACTCAAGGTCGCTGTTTATTGTTTACGACCTCCTTTCATGAGCTTCAAGGGAAGGACGAGTTGGGCATAAAGGGGTGTAGTTCAGGTGCTTCTCTATTTTGATTGATAGATCAGGTTGTATAATCATTACTCTACTGAGTGTGTCCTTTATCAGATCGCATCTGATTTTAATCATATGCTTACCCAGTCATATCTAGGTTTAGGACGGTAAATCAGAGAATACTGCTGGAGGATACAGTAGCGTTTTACTGGGTATGGACCTAAAACCAGTCCAGGAAATAATGGCTCCAGATTCTTCATATCCCGATACACTGCGAATATAGTTGAGTAAATTCTCTCAAAATTTGATTGTTCCCAGGGGCACGAAAACTTACACATTGTTGTGAGTTTGTATAGCCTGATGCCTGTGGGCGGTCAAGGGGATTCTGAGCTTGCTAGGCACACTGTTTTGAGAGGCATGTGTGTGTGTGTGTGTGTGTGTGTGTGTGTGTGTGTGTGTAGTGTACATGGAACTAGACTACCAAGTGAATTATTGCATGGGCAATACTGTGTAACCCCAAACCAAATGAGAGTTACAAATATAT
>NW_008352126.1:438150-442434 GCF_000622305.1 Nannospalax galili
TTATTGGTCCATGTTTTAATCACTTAATGTGATAATCTCTAGATGTGCCCATTTTTTTTTCCTGAAAAATAACATTACTCTTCTCTGTGACTGAAAAAATGCATTATACAATAGACACATGTTTTACATACATATCATAGTTTCTTTATCTGAATATCTGTTCTGGACACCCAGGTTGGTTAATATCCAAAATATTCAATGACCTAAAAAAATAAACAATAGAAATCAAGCAACCTAATTAAAACATGGACCAATAAAACGAGCAGACAGTTCTTAAAAGATAATTGCAAATGGCCAATGAATGCATGAAGAAACACTGAACCTATTAGCCATCAGATAAAATCCAATTAAAGTTACACTGAGATTCCATCTCACCACTGTCAAGAAGATGGTCATTAGGAGTACAAATGACATTGAATGAGGCCAAGGATCTGGGCCAAGGCTCCTTACATACTGCTGGTGGGAGTATCAACTGGTATAGTCACTGTCAAGCTCAGTATGGACAGTTCTCAAAAATCCAAAATTAGATCTCCCCTATGATCTTGATATACCCCTCCTGGGTTCATAATACTCTGGGAGCTTCTATGTGAGATCAAGGCTCACAGCTCTGGCCCTGTCAGAGAGTAGAAGCTCACATATCTGATCACAGATGCTGGCCACAGTTTTGAGCAGTGCTTTAGGTAGGAGTTTAGTTTCCAATGCTGTTGTCTCTCCTTGGCTGAACTTACTAATGTTGCACAGGCCCCTTAGAGACTGTTCATGTTCCCCATGGAACGTGTCTTTCACTAGGTTTCTGCCTTGCTGAGTATTGCAGTGTTTGTTACAAAATCTTTTCCCCACAGACGGGAGACTTCTGCTGGCCAGGCTGCATATTATAGTTCCATAATATTTGCTCTTAGTTTCCCATGGGAGCTCACTAAGGGTCTGGGGCAGCCAAATCACTGACCCAACAAGGGTCTTAATTAAATATCTTTTATTGAATTCATTCTTTGACAATTCCACACATATGTATAGTGCAATCTGTTTACTATAACCCTCTACCCTCTCTTCTTAAAATGACATCCTACCACTGTTCAAGACTAGCTGGGAACTTGCTGCCGTTGTGGTAGAAGAGCTGAGAGCAGACCGTTTTCCCCGGGTTGGTTCTTCCCCTGCACAGTGGACACATCCTGTATCCTTTCCTCCATCTCTATTAAATCGCCTGTGACTATCATACAGGGCTCGTGTTTGAAGGCTCTCTGCCTTAAGATGGCTCCAGTATTATAATTCATTCTCACTGGAAAGCTTTCCACAACCTTTTCCCAATCCTATTGGGACAGACTAGATATTTTTCTATTCTTATTCATTCTAGCAGGGAATAAAATAAAATTGTGACTAATTATTGTGTTATGATATTATTTTTCCTCAATATGAATCGATGAAAATTTACTTTCCAAAATCATGATATAAGATCATTAAAAATATACACCCTACTTTATACATGAGAATCATACAGGTTAAAATATTTTAAATTAATTTTGAAAACAGGCCGGGCATGGTGGCACACGCCTTTAATCCCAGCACTTTGGGAGGCAGAAGCAGGTGGATCTCTGTGAGATAGAAGCCAGCCTGGTCTACATAGCAACTTGTAGACCCTGTCTTAAAAAGACAAAATTTAATAATGAAAAAATATTTAATGAGAGGAATTTATTATATAAGGCAATTAGACCAGAAATTACAAGGCACATAATAGAAGCACATCATAAGTATTATACCAGTATTAGAGTTTGTTATGGAGAAAAAGATCGGGATAACTGCATTTTATCAAATAATTGTATGAGTCAATAGTATGATGGAAAAAAGTTTCATTTTTATGGTCAATTCAGTTAAAGATTTGCTGCATAACTTGACAGATTCATCTGAAGCTCAGATGTAGTTTGTCAAGAATCTAGCAAGTTACAAAAATTATATAAAGAGAAATAATATAGCTACATTTAGAAACACAACAGTGGCTACAATAAGACATGAAAGGCAGAGAAGCTTGAATATGAAGATGCATCCTGATGTAAATATGGAACTCTGGATGAACTTGCATGTCATTCTTGGGCAGGGGCCATGCTAATTTTGTTTGTGTTGTTTAAATTTTAGTTTGTGTTCTGCTGAAGAAGGGTTACATAAGTCAGAGGTGGTGTATGAACATAAGGAAACTGTGTTTGCAGGACACCACAGGGCAGTTGCACATATGAACCCACAGCACATGTGACAACATGTACAAGACCTATATAAGCCCAAGCCAGACAAAAACTCAGGAAGGACAGGGGAGGTGGGCAAAAAGCTTCAACCCTAGCTGAGCAATTATTGGAAGCTGAGACCTACTTGGAGGAAACTCAGTTTTCTTGAAGAATGTGGCACAAGATAGGTTGACCAGGCTCCAGAAATGGAACCACATACAAGAGCATACATTTGACACTTTAGGACTTTAAAAAATAATAATAATGAATACTAAAATTTAGCTGAGGAATCATTGGCACCTGGTCACTGCCAGGTGTTGGAGACTGATGCTAGATAGTTTGAACAGGCTCTAGTGGATGAACTCACACTGAGAGACATATGGGTCATAAACTTGACTTGATAGGCCTTAATATATATATATATATATATATATATGGTGGTGTGGGGGTGAACTGTTAGGGGTACTCTATGAAATGCACACAAATTCAATTAAAATGCATATTGAAAAAATAAAAATGATAAAGGAAATGAAATCTTGGAGGTGGTAGTTACATGGGGTTAGAGATGGGTGGGGAAGGAACTCTTAATGTGATCAAAATATATTGTATGAAATTCCCAAAGACTCAATAAAAACATTTTAAAATAAAGAAGAACCTTGAATAGAAAAGAAGAATGAAAACTGAGCACACATTTAAAAAAATTTAGTGTGTGGGAAGGGTGGCATTTTGACTCTTTAAGAATCACAGTGCCCAAAATATAATTTATGTAACAGCATATGTAAACAAGATAAATATATGTGGTTCTTAGGATATTTTAAATTTAAAAGGCATTTGTTATTTTAGCCTATATAAGAAAATTATGTAATACTTGTCTCAACTAAACTAACCATGAAAATCATGAGCACAAGAACTTGAAGTTGTACTTTAAAAGGGAGTTAAGGGAAAACTCATTTAAATAAAATATGCATCTGTAATTTGTATGCAGATGACATATCATGTGTTAAAATGATTACGATATACCCTATGATACTGCTGTAGAATTAATGCAATATATCTCTACATGGTGAAATTTTCAGTTAGTCTTTTAATTCACATCATGTATTTAAAAAGTTGCAATGGCAATGGACTTCGAAGTGTATTTAAATTATATCGCATATTAAATAGAAATATGTGAATTTATAGAAACCTGAAAATATTTACATTTGCAGATAAACATGAAGTTCTTAAACCATCTAAAATTATCAGATTTTAACACCCAGGAAATGTTTTAATTGAGAAAAATATATGACCACAGCAAAAATAGAAATGGAAATCGATATTGCATTGCCTATATATAAAGCTAAATGTTTAAGGACCATGCATTGGAAGAATTAATATATTCTTTTACAGTTTTTTAAATTATTTAATTTTTAATTTCATATATAAGTGTTTTCCCTGCATACATGTTAAGGGCACTCCTGTGACTAATCCCCACAGAGACCAGAGAAGTGGGTTAGAGCCTGTGGACCTGATGTTACAGAGACAATGGTTAGCCTCAGTATGGAGCAGGGAAAACAAACCCAGGTCCTTTACCAAAGTAAGAGCTGCTCAAAACCATTGAACTGTGTCTCCAGCCCCAAGATCTTACATAATCTTAATAAAATTATAGGCATGACATGTATTTATTTATTTATCTATTTTATTTCTTTGAGATAGTGCCTCACATAGCTCAGGCTACTTATTCTGAAGCTGTCTTTTAGTGAAGGATGACTTAAGCCATAAATATGCTTTTATCCACCTCTGGAGTTTGAAGATTACAGGCATGTACCACTGTACCTGGGTAATAGTAAAGTTTAAATTGTCAGGAAGGGTATAAAAATTTTCACATTTAGATTTTGATCTAATTTTCAAAGGCTTGTATTACGTGTATGCAAATATTTCCAAATCTGAACAATAAAAAATGCAACACAATTGTGATCAAAGTATTTCTGATGAGACATACTCAGCTTTTTTTGCAAACCACTTGAATTGAAGAATACTTGGTCTTAAAGTCATGTCAGAATGTTTTTGGAAGCTGAAATGTATGTGAAGATTG
>NW_008352126.1:442629-447880 GCF_000622305.1 Nannospalax galili
CCCCAGCTGGCCTGGAACTCACTATGTAGACCAGGCTGGCCTTGAACTCACAGAGATCCACCTGCTTCCGCCCCCCCCAACCCCCAGTGGTGGGACTAAAGGCATGTGCCACCACACCCGGGTGTGGGGATATATATTTAACTTATGTATTCTGTATTGGGCAACTTTTGGATATAAGAATTTTTATCTTTAGAGGGTTCTCCTTGTAGAACTGTTCTACAGGATTGGTGGGGTGTGGGGACATAGCGTTTTGGCCTTACATTTTATTATTATTTTGTTGTGGTTTTGGCATGTGAATTTATTTTGTTGTTTATTATTCCGATATGAGAATTAAGTTGAAGTAGGCACCTGTTTGTATTATCTGGGTGCCTAGATCCTTTCTTTCTTGGTTATTTAAAGTTGGTTGGTACAGGGCTCAGGTTCTCTCAGGTTTAATTTGGAGGGAACTGATGGCTTCAGATCAGCTATTCAAGGGTACCCACAGAAGCCCAATTCAAGTTCCAGCTAGGTACACTCAGGCTTCCTTCACCATGTGGAAGCAGGATCCTGGCTCTTTCAGGCAGGACTGTGCGATGTCAACCCTATGCTAGAGGGAGGCCAGAGGGAGGACAGAACCCAGCACTCTTTTGGAGTCTGCTGAGATCCCAACCTTAGCTTACCAAAGCCAGATCTGCCCTGGGCCCTTGGGAGGGGCCTCACTAAACCCCAGGTAGGGGGATGGTATGGCGGAATTAGGGGAAATCTCACCACCATGTGGAAGCAAGATCTGGGGCTGTCAGGCCGTCCCCTGGGTTCTCAGGCCCTCTGGTAGTTGGAGGACAGAGGGAGGCCAGAACCCAGAACACTCTGGTGGTCTGCTGAGCTCCCCACAGCTACTACCATGGAGGAGGTCTGAACCCACCCTCTCAGGCTGTCTGCTAGGATCTCAGCCAAAACACTATGTCCCCACCAAACCCCACCAATCCTGTAGAACAGGCCTACAAGGAGAACCCTCTGGAGATAACCCAGGACTCTGAATTTAAAAGAACAATCATAAACATGATCAATTTTAAAGAACACATGAACAAACAAATCAAAGAGCTAAAAGAAGAGGGGGATAAACTTCTGAATGAATTCACAAAAGAGATAGGAACATTAAAGAAAACTCAGGCAGAAATGAAGGAGGAAGTGCAAAGCTCAATAAGCCAGATTGTAACAACAGGGGAAAGCCTCACCTCTAGAATGAATGAAATGGAAAACAGAATATCAACACTGGAGGATAAAGTTGAAGAATTGGACCACTCAAGCAAAGAGTATGGAAAATTAAAAAAAACAAAACAAAACAAAACACAGGAATGGAATATGCAAGAGATGTGGGACACCATGAAAAGACCAAATCTATGGGTCATAGGAACAGAAGAAGGAGAAGAATTTCAGGTCAATAGTGTTGACCAGATCTTAAACAGGATTATAGAAGAGCAATTAAGGAAAGACATCCCTGTACAAATACAGGAAGAACATAGAACACCAAATAGACAGGATCAGAAAAGAAACTCCCCACAACATGTCATAGTAAAAACACTAACTGTACAGAACAAAGAGAGAATACTGAAAGCAGCAAAAGAAAAACAAGTCACATACAAAGGAAAGCCCATCAGAATTACAGCTGACTTATCAATGCAAACTATGAAAGCCAGAAGATCCTGGACCAAGGTATTTCCAGTTTTACACGACAATAAATGCCGGCCCAGAATACTATACCCAGCAAAATGTCTATTGTAGTTGAGAGGGAAAGAAAAATCTTCCATGACACAAATAGCCTGAAAGAATACATGTCCACAAAACCAGCCCTCCAAAGAATACTTGAAGCGATACAGAGAGCAGAGAGAGAAACAGCTAGAACCCAGGGGCAATGAAAGAAAATAAAGTTATAATCTAGCAAACACAAAATTACACAAAGAACACAAACAGCAATCAAAATGATGGCAACCAATAAACACCTTTCAATAATAACCTTAAATATCAATGGACTGAACTCCCCAGTTGAAAGACACAGGTTAAAGAAGGGATTAAGAAAGAAAATCCATCTCTTTTCTGTCTGCAAGAAACCCATCTCACTTCAAGGACAGGCACTACCTTAAGGTAAAAGGATGGAAAAGAATATTCCAAGCAAATGGCACTAAGAAACAAAGAGGGGTTGCAATTCTAATATCTGACAAAATAGACTTCAAATTAAAACTAATCAGAAGAGATAAGGAGGGTCACTTCATTCTGATCAAAGGAACAGTTAACCAAGAAGATATCACAATCCTTAACATATGTGCACCAAATTCTGGTGCACCCAAATTCATAAAAACAGCACTGCAGGACTTTAAGACACAGATTAAGCCCAATTCAGTAGTAGTAGGGTACTTCAATACCCCGCTGTCTCCATTAGACAAGTCAACTGGACAAAGAATAAACAGAGAGACATCTGAATTAAATGATACCATACATCAAATGCACCTAACAGACATCTTTCGATTATTCCCCCCAAACACCAAAGAATACACTTTCTACTCAGCACCTCATGGAACTTTTTCAAATGCTGACCACATACTGGTCCACAAAACAAACCTCAACAAAAACAAAAATATTGAAATAATTCCATGCATTTATTAGAACATAGAGCAATAAATCTCAAAATCAATACTGAATGAAGCCCTAATCACTACAGGAACTCATGGTGATTGAACAACACTCTCCTAAACAATGAGTGGGTCAAAGGAGAAATTAAGAAAGAAATAAAAGAATTCCTGGAATTCAACGAAAAGGACAACCCGGACACAACACAACCTCTCGGACACATTAAAAGCAGCCCTAAGAGGGAAGTTTGCAGCATTAAGTGCCTACATTAAAAAATTGTAAAGAGCCCAAATAAAGCACTGGAAAGGCAAGAACAAATGAAACTGAAATGCATCAGAAGAGAAGAAATAACAAACATCAGAGCAGAAACTAATGAAATAGAACAAAGAAAACAATCCAAAGAGTCAATGAATCTAAGAGCTGGTTCTTTGAAAAGCTAAACAAGATAGACAGACACTTAGCCCAGTTAACCAAAAGAAATAAAGAGGAAATCCAAATCAACAAAATCAGAGATGAAAGGGGAAACATCACAACAGACACCTCAAAGATCCAAACCATAATAAGGGAGTATTTTTAAAATCTATATGCTACTAAAAATGAAAGTCTGAAAGAAATGGATGGATATCTGAAATCATGGGAACCTCCAATGTTAAACCAAAGACAGACTACAGTTTAAAAAGACTGATAACATTGAAATTGAAGGATTAATACAAAGCCTCCCAACTAAAAAAAGCCAAGGCCAAGATGCATCTACAGCAGAATTCTACCAGACATTTGAAGAAGACCTCCTACCAATACTGCTTAAATTATTCAAAATGATAGAAACAGAGGGTGTATTAGGCACTTTTCTGTTGTTGTGATAGAAACACTGACCCAAGAAATTTATAGATGGAAGAGTATATTTGAGCTTAGGGTTCCAGAATTACAGTCCATCTTGGCAGGGAGGCATGGTGGCCAGAGGTGGCTGGAGCAGGAGCAGCAGAAGCTAAGCTCTCACATCATCACACAGGCACAGGAAGCAAGAGAGCGACTTAAGAACTCTCTAAGCCCATTTCCCAGTGACGTGCTTCCTCCAGGATAGCTACACCTTCTATGACCTCCCAAAATAGCACCATCATCTGGGGACAAAATGTCCAAACACTTGGAGACTATGAGGGACATTTTCAAACCACCACAGAGGGAGAACTCCCAAATTCCTTCTATGAAGCCAACAATCACTCTAATATCCAAACTGGATAAAGACACACACAAAAAAGAAAACTATAGATCCATATCATTAATTAATGTAAATGCAAAAACTCTCAACAAAATACTTGTAAACCACATACAGACACACATCAAAGAGATCATTCACCATGATCAAATAGGCTTTATCCCAGAAATGCAGGGATGGTACAATATTCACAATTCAATAAACATCGTTAATCATGTAAATGGACTCAAAGACAAAAACCACATTGTCATCTCAATAGATGCTGAAAAGGCCTTTGAAAAAATTCAGTATGCATTTATGTTCAAAGTCCCAGAGGGAATTGGACTGGAGGGAACATACCTCAACATAATTAAAGCCGTATATAAGAAACCCACAGCCAATATCATTCTAAATGGAGAAAAACTGGAAGCATTCCCATTGAAATCAGGGACCAGTCAAGTATTTCCACTATCTCCACTCCTTTTCAACACAGTGCTTGGAACTCTTGCTAGAACAATAAGACAGGAGAAGGAAATTAAAGGAGTAATAATTGGAAAAGAAGAGGTCAAAGTATCACTTTTTGCTAACGATATGATACTATACCTAAGACATCCCAAAAGTTTCACCAGAAAAGTCCTAGTACTGACAAACACATTCAGAAAAAAGGCAGGTTATAAAATCAATCTACAAAAATCAGTAACCTTTCCATATACCAATAACAAGCAATTGGAGAAAGAGTACAGGGAAATGCTCCGAATCACAATTGCTGAAAAAAATAAAGATGAAAGATATCTTGGAATAAATCTGATGAAAGACACCAAAGATCTCTACAATGAAAATTTTAAATCATTAAAGAAAGATATTGAGGAAGACACCAGGAGATGGAAGGACCTCCCATGTTCATGGATTGGAAGAATTAATATTGTTAAAATGACCATCCTACCAAAAGCAATATATAGATTCAGTGCAATCCCAATCAAAATCCCCATGACATACCTCACAGAATTAGAAAAAATGCATCCTTAAATTCATTTGGAGGCACAAAATACCACAGATAGCCAAAGCAACCCTGAACACAAAGAGCAATGCAGGGGCAATTACTATACCAGATCTCAAAGTATACTACAGAGCCATAGTCATGAAAACAGCATGGTACTGGTGTAAAAACAGACACATAGATCAATGGAACATCAGTGAGGATCCGAACCTGAGTACATGCAATTTCAGCCACCTAATATTTGACAAAGGTGCCAAGAACACACAATGGAGGAAAGACAGCATCTTCAACAAATGGTGCAGGCAAAACTGGATCTCCACCTATAGAAGAATGAAACTAAAGCCTTATCTTTCACCTTGCACAAAAGTTAAGTCCAAATGGATCAAAGACATCAATGTGAAACTGGAAACCCTGAAACTATTAGAAGAAAATATTGGCAGTAACTTACAAGATATAGG
>NW_008352126.1:447921-467673 GCF_000622305.1 Nannospalax galili
ACAAAGTAAGGAATCAACAAATGGGACCTCATTAAACTAAAAAGCTTCTGTACATCAAAAGAAGCAACCAAAGAAGTGAAGAGAAAACCCACAGAATGGGAGAAAATCTTCACCAGTGACACATCTGACAGAGGTTTAACATCCAGAATATATATAAAGAACTCAAAAAACAAAGACTTGAGCAAGGAATGACCCAATTAAAAGATGGGCTAAAGATCTAAACAGAGAGTTCTCAAAGGAAGAAATAACGATGGCTAAGAAACATCTCAAAAAGTGTTCAACACTGTTAGTAATTAGGGACAATGCAAATTAAAACCACCCTAAGGTATCACCTTGCCTCGATCAGACTGGCTAGGATCAAGGGAACAAATAATACCAAATGCTGGTGAGGATGTGGAGAAAAGGGAATGCTCATTCACTGCTGGTGGGATTGCAATCTTGTGCAACCTCTATGGAAAACAGTGTGGAGAACTTTAAAATAAAAACTACAAATGAACCTACCATATGACCCGGTTATACCACTCCTTGGCATATACCCAAAGAACTCATCCTATTGTAGAGACACTTGTACAACCATGTTTGTTGCTGCTCTTTTCACAATAGCTAAGAGATGGAAGAAACCTGTGTCCCTCAACTGATAAGTGGATAATGAAAATGTGGTATATTTACACAATGGAGTTCTATTCAGCTGTAAAGAAAAATGAAATAATGAAATTTTCAGGTAAATGGATGGATCTAGAACTGTTATACTAAGTGAACTAACACAGACTCACAAAAACAAATGATGTATGTTCTCCCTCATATGTGGCTCCTAGGACCAAATCCTTTTAAATTCAAGGTCCTTTTAATACTATGATGCTATACTGCAGTCCTTGCTACATGAAATAACTACCATCATCACAACTTCGGCTGAGCCTGATCACTAAACTTAGTCAAAATTGGGCTTGTTGACAGTTGTGCTCATTCATTAAAGGAGTGCCAAGCAGGGTCACTGGACCCTCACCTTCCCTCACCACTCTCCAAAGCCAACTAGTCCAGCCTTGGAAGACAAAAGAAAAATGAGGAAGAACCCAACAGAGGGATGCTTTTGGAAACCTTTGTCAAGAAACTCCAGTGGACTTTCATATGAACATTTGAAAATTGCCCTGTTCTGACTTTTTTCTAGTTCCCTGTCTAGAAGTTGTAATGCTAATTGCTCTTGCCTTTGCTTCTCCTTCACATCTCCTATCTGTGATTCAAGTACTTTCTTCTTCCCTTAGAGACAAGATTTATGCAATTTGGGAGTCTTTTAGATAGATCCACTGAAGGGGCACTCCAATTGCCTCACCCTTCGTCCCTGCTCAGCATGGGCCTCACCCTATCCCTGCCCAGCATGGAAGAAGCCAGAGCAGTCTGCACCTCTATTCCCTATTGGCAATTTGGGTAGCTCATTCAGAGGATGGTGTGATAAGAATAGGAGGTGGGAATTGGCTAGGCAGTTAGGGGGAAAAGACCCCAAAGAAATGTAGCCAGTTTCTTGGCTAAAAGTCAAAATGTCCTTAGGCCTGTTAGCAGCATACTCTGTTCTAAAGGCAAAAAAATGTCAAAAGTATTTGGCAGCTTGTATCTAATCCTTAAAGGATTTTATGGTTACTTCTTCAGAGGGGCAATGTTGGAGGGGAGGGAGTGGGCATGGATTTGATCAAAACACCTTATACACATGTATGAAATTCTCAATAAAGTTTTTATAAAATTTAAAAAAAAGAATTTTTAAAATTAATGGCTGAGTTGGTGGCTCAGTGGACAAAGTGCTTGTCATGCAAACATGAAGACAAGAGTTTGCATCCCCAGAACCCATATGAAATCTGGGTGTGTGAACAGAAAAAGGATTGTCCCAGGGCAAGCTGGTTAGCTAGGCTAGAACATCAGAGAGCTATTAATTGATTGAATGATTGATCTTGCCTCAATAAAGTGGAGAGCTATGAGCAATACCCCTCAAACCAATTCTGTGCCTCTTTATAAACAAGTGCATATCTACTTGCACACACACACACACACACACACACACACTCACTCTCAGGAGAATGTCCATGTATACACACACACATATATTCACATGTACACCCAAGATTTTTTAAGTTAAAAATATAAAAATTGCTAATAAAAAAGACAAAAAGGGACAAATAGTAGCACTAGCTACTCATATAAATTAAGTAAGGAAGTAAAGGTTGAAACCTTCCTAAAATACATTCAGTGCAACTAAAGCAGTTAACTATCAGCATGAGCACAAGTATTTCAAAGACCCATGAAGTAAGAATATGTATGCCATTCTCTGTGAAATACTCTACTTTGATTTTCTATAATTTTCTATATTAAGAAGGAAAATTAGTAACCTATAAAAATGATCTTTATTGATATTTGGGCATTTTTAACAAGTTTTTATTTATTATTTTTATTTTATGTATATGTGTGCATTGCCTTATGTAGGTGAGTGGGGAGTGCACCTATATCTAGCAATGCCTGCTGAAGTCAGAAGAGGCTATCAGATCCCCTGGAACTGGAATTACAGACAGTTGTTAGCTGCCATGTGGGTGCTGTGATTTGAACCCTGGTCTTCTGCAAGAACAACCAGTGTTCTTAACCGCTGAGCCATCTCTCCCACCCTGATATTTAGGCATGGTTTTTAATCACAAAGATCTGGAAATTATAGAGATATGTAATGCAGAATTTTAATATTTTTTGTATTTTTCTTGCACTAAAATTTTCATAACATAAAATTCACCATTATAACTATTTTACACTGTATAAATGAAGTAATTTTTGCTGTTTCTGAAATGGGAACTATCTGATGTCAGCTCATTTCCATCACCTCTCAAAGAAAATGCATGCTTGTGAGTAACCAGGTGATTTTCCCTCTGCCTTCATATCCTGCTGTTCTCTAATCCATTTTCTGTCTCTATGGCTTTTCTTCTTCTGGAAATTCAGTAATAAGGTGTGTGCACCTTACCTGGCTTCTTCCATGTACTATAAGAATTTTCAAAGTCTTTTTATGACAGGTAATATACGGACTCGGTCACTTTCTGTGCCTAAACAACTTTTGGATGATGTTGGTTGGATCATCACAGCATGTTTGACTCATCCACTCTTTGCTTAGTGAAAATTTGGGCTAGCTGCACGTTTAGGCTATTACAAATACTACTACTGTGAACAGTCTTGAACAAACTTCCTTTGCATAAATATTTAAATATTGCTTATCTGTATACCTGGGAGTTTATTTGCTAAGCTGGGTGGTAACCCTATGTCATTGAAGTAAACCTTTTTCCATGAAAAAAACGTTCCATTTTCCCCAGAAAATGCTTGAAACCATGGGTTGTACTGAACCTGACAAACACTGTTTTTTTTTTTTTTTTTCCTGTGCGTGAACATCCATATGTAGTGGTTTTTCCAACCTAACCAAGCATTGTCCTGCACTGTGGCTGTGACATTTGTGACTTGAGGTGTGGCAGTAAGCCAGCACAGATTTCATTTCTTTATTTACGTTTTCAAACATAAAGCTATTTCTTACAGTAGATCAACATCAAAATATATTTTTTGCTTAAGCAAAAAAAAACACAACGAACTCTTCACATGAAATGTGAGTTATACAGGTTCCCTTCAGCATATACTAATTGGATCACTACTGTTATGTTTTGAAGCCCTATTTAAATAAATTTAGAACTATTGAACACAGCACTTCAATGCTGGAAGAATAAATCTGATGACCAAGGTAACTATCACTAAAGACAGTACTGTGCATGGTTTGATGAACAAAGGGATGATTTACATGCCAGGTAGCAAAGAACCGGATGGCAGGAGGTTTTTAGTATGCTACTCAGAGATGCAGACAATTTAAAACTTAGGAATAGATTGATTCTAGGATTTTTCCATTTGAGAAATTTGAATCACATTTGCCATAGAAAACTGAGAATAATGGAAAGTGGATCTGTGCCTGGTAAAGAACTCTGGTGTCTGAGGATTTGCCAAACTATTTCTCAAAGCAGCCCCACTAATTTACATTCCCACTAACACTAATGAGGCTTGGAATTGCTCCACAGCCACGCCAATGTGTGTAACCGAGAGAATAGGTATGGAGTAGTGTTTCATTGTGGTTTTGAACTGCATTTCACAAATGAGTACCAACTGGTCATTTTTTTTTCTCAAAAATTCTATCCATGTCCTTTGTCCCTGTGAGGTCTGAATTATCTTGTAAATATTGAGTTTTAATATGGTTTATGCTTTTTAGATATGAAAATAAAGATATGTAAGTCATAACTTCAGTTTTAGTTGTATTTTCACTTTTTTATTTTTAAATTTTGTTTATTACATGAGGGGCATGTGCATGTGGAAGTCTGTAAGTGATGGTCAGAGGACAACTTGGAGAAATCAGTCCTCGCCTTCAAATTTTGGTTCCTGGGGATCGAACTGAGATATCAGGATTACAGACAAGCCTTTTATCCACTGAGCCACCCTGGAAACCTCGTATTTTCTCTTTCTTAACAGTGGCCTTTAATAAATAAACTTCCTTTTTCATTTTGATGAATCCATGTTGAATAACAATTATTATTTTATTGCATTTAATATTATTTTAAGAAAATATATCTCAATGTAAGATCAAAATAATTTATGTTTCCTTCAAAGAGTTTTTAGATTTTTCCAATACATTTATTCTTGACTCATTTTATTTTAATTTTAGTTTGTGATATGAGACAGGGCTACAATTTCATTTTCTGCTTGTGGTATCTGTGCCAAGCTTTACTCTTTGAAAAGACTCTGTTTTGTTAGCTAAATAATACTTAGTTCTCAAATCCATGAACATGGGAAGCTGCAGAATATTTTTATTTTGTTTCAATCTTTCAGCAATGTTTTGTAGGTTTTATTTTCTGCATTTCATAGTTTTAAATAATTCCTAACTACATTATTATTATTGTAATGCTACTATAAGTGTAATTTATTTCTTAATTTTATTATTGGCTTGTAAATTGCCAAAGCATACAAATACAGCTATGTTTTATCCTAAATCTTTTCTGGATACACTTGTTAGTACTAACAGTGTTTCTATGTGTATATATATATTTTAAATTTTATGTATTTATTTTTAATGTTTATGGGTGTTTTGTCCATGGAGGGGAAAAGAGGATATAAGAGCCCCTGGAACTAGATTTAAGGATCGATGTTAGCCACCATGTGGGTGCCTGTAACCAAATCCAGGTTCCCTGCAAGAGCAACCGGTGCTTTTAACTGCTGAGCACTCTTTCTAGCTCCTGTGTGTAATTTTTAAGATCCCCATACTAATCCCATATTGACCGTGACTAGATATATGTTTACTTCTTTCATTCCATCTGCATTACCTTGTTTCATTTTAGTGCCTAATTACCTACATAAACTTATAATGTAATGTGGAAATGTAACAGGGACAGATACCACTTACTATTCCTGATGGTAAGACACAAAATCTTCAGCGTAGTCTTTCCCTGATGATCTCTCTCAGGTTAAGTATTTTCCCTTCTGTTCCGTGCATTTCTGTCATGGAAGGGTGCACAGCATTATAAAATGCTTTTCTGTATCCATTGGGGTGATTAACTTTGTTCTCTTCATTCTAATTCGATATAATATTTTGGATGATTTCATAAGATGAATCAGCCTTCAATGGGACACGTTATATAATACCATGCTGTTCAATCTTTTTTATTTTGTATTTTTTGATGATTTCGTATATGTTTAATTTTTTAAAATAGTCTGCAAAATCGAATTCAATTTGCTTTTCTAAAAAAAAAGAATTTCTATTTTGGTCAGCTGTTCTGTCACATGCTTTTAATTCCAGGACTCAGGAGGCAGAGACAGGTAGATCTTAGAGAGATCAAGGCCAGCCAGGTGTACATAGTGAATTCCAGGCCATTTGGGGTTGCAGGGAGACCCTGTCCCCCAAAACATAAAACAATCTCCTGGAAGCTTGAGCTGGGTTCCGCTCTCATTTGCCAGAGTTGTGGTCACAGACTGACAGTGAAGCAGAGTAAAGCATGGAGGACTTCCTGATGCTGGGTAGCAGTTTGTCTTCCCCGAGTGAATGCATTCTCCACAGGCCCCTCCTTTGACATCCCAAACTATGCATGTCAGAGCTTTGCCTCCTATGCTGGGGACAGGGGAGGCTCTGTTATTCCCATTCTGGTCTTGGAAGGAGACTCTTTGGAAGAGCCCTGGCACCTCCCCTGAGGCCCATCTGCAATCCTCACTCCACACCCGGTCCTGGGTACCCAGGCTTTAACGTTGGACCTCTCCCATTACCTGGCACCAAGAGATTGTCTATTACTCTTCTACAGCCCCAGTGTGCCTCCGCCTATGCCATAATTAAACTTCTAGAGATAAAAATCACAGTCTGAAAAAAAGTCAGTCTGTAATGTTTAATAAAAAAGAAATAGAGGGTATTATAATAACTAAAGTGATATAATCCTCAAAGTAAAATATGTAATTATATCTTAGAAGATAAATTCAAAATTCTTTGTCTACTATAATTTTTGATGCTTGTTATTGTCAAAACTGTACTACCAAGCTTCAGTGATAATGTGAAATTTGCCACTGTTACTTTGAGTTTGCTACTCACTTCCTTTCCAAATTCTCAAACCTATGCAAAATCTTTCAATGCAATCATGTTACTTCTTAAAGAAAGTAATGTTAAAAGAAATATTTTTAAATTAAAAATATAAAACTAAAGCAACCAACAAAACAAAACAGAAAAGAATTTCTGTTTCTATATCCATAAAATGTATTCACCTATATTTGGCTTTTTCTAATTTCACTATAATTTCTTCTTTGATCTTTGCATAATTTGGAAATGAAAGTTTAATGAAACTGTCATAAAATCATGCTGAATATTTAATGCCCATTCTTGCAGACTGCGACCTTATTGAGAAATAGCTAAGACTGTGGCAGAGAAAATTATTTAAGATGCAGTTACACTGCAGTAGGATGAGCTTTCGGTACAGCGGCTTTCTGGGACTGCCAGAAGATGACCACATACAGGCAAAGGAACAGGAGAAAAATAGCTGACGATAAGACACACAGGGGAGACACACATTTACAATGCAATGAATTCTAAAGATGATTGGGAAACACCCATAGCCAGGAACAGTAAGAAAGGATTCCTGAACTGGTTTCAGAGAAGGTGTGTTTCTACCAATAACCTTCAATCCCGACTTGTAGGTTTCATTTATTTATTTGTTTATTTATCATTTATTTATTTATTTAGATTTGCTTTTATTATTAAAATATTTTATTTATTATGTTTATTTTATGTATATGAGTGTATTGCCTGCATGTGTATTAAGTGCACCTCTGTGGTGTGGTGCCCACAGATGTCAGAAGAGGACTTCTGATTCCCCTGGACCTGGAGTTACAGACAGTTGTTAGCTGCCATGTGGGTGCTGTTAATTGAACCTCGACCTTCTGCGAAAGCAGCCAGTGCTCTTAACCAGTGACAGATTTCTCCAGCGCCCAGACTTGTAGATTTCAGAACAGATAGTAACTTTCTGTGGTTTTATATTATTGATATTATTACAAATGTCTGAAGCAATACAGTGTATTGTTTAATTCCCATGTATTTACATTTCCTTTTTTATTTACTTCAACTTTTGTTATTTTGAAGAATATATTTTTTTGCTTATTTCAAACACTTTAAAATTATATTTATGATAAATAATATATCAAAATGTGTTCCAGTAGGACTTTTGAAAACTGTGTGTACCATTTTTGGGTGAAGTGTTAGATAGGTATATTTTTATAACTGAGTTTAATTCCTTACTCATCTGCCAAGACTTCTATACTGATTTAAAATGTACTATTAAATATTCAATAGTTTTGGGCACTGTTTCTCGCCTCAAATCTGCCAGAATTTGGTTGATGTGTTTTGCATTTCTGTTGGTAGGTGTGTAAATGCCTACAGTGGTTATTGTTGGGCCTGGAGAGATGGCTCAGTGCTTAAGAGCACTGACTGCTCAAATAGAGGAACTGAGGTCAAATCCAAACACCTATATGGCAACTAACAACCATACATAACTCCAGTTCCAGGGAATCCATCACCCTCTTCTGAACTCGGGCATTGCATGACATGAGTGCGCTTATATATATGTGCAGGCAATACACTTGTACACATAAAAGTAATAAATAAAAAGTTATAGAACATTTTTGATCTTATGCTTATTATGTAACTTCAATACTTGCTTCTAATAATATATCTTTAAGTCTCTTTTTTTCTGATAACAGTATAGATTTATCAGTTATCTGTCAGTTACCCATTACATGCAAAACTCTTTTCCTTCCTTCTGTCAAACTATTTGAATAATTGAAAACATTAAATATTTCTAAAAAATATTATTTTTATTTTATGTGTACGAGTGTATTGCCTGCATGTGTGTAAGTGCACTTGTGTCATGCAATGCCACAGAGGTCAGAAGAAGGCATCAGATCCCCTGGAATTGGAGGGACAGAAGGTTGTTAACCATCATGTGGGTGCTGGGAATCGAACCCGTGTCCTCTGCTGGAGCATTCTGTGCTCTTAACCACCGAGCCATCTCTCCAGCCCTGAGAAAATTAAATATATAATTGATTTCCTACATATAGGATATTTATCCAGTATTTGATGTCAGGAAAAACTACTCAGAAACATTTGATCTTCATTCTTTGAATGTTTAATCAGCTTTGATAGGTAAATCAAGTGTTTTCTCTAAATAAATATCTTCCAGAATATAGGAGAAGATTCAAGCACAGCAACACACTCCTGACAGTAAACATTTGGAAACAAAGAGAAGCCAGGGTACAGGACATGAGCCACAGAAAGTGACAGATGTTGAGAACAATTCTTCCCATCAAAGCAGGCACGCTCTGCTGTTGACTAATGCCAAGGGGGCCTTTGTAGAGATCTTCAAAAGTACAAGTTTGGCATGGAAGTGTATCTGCCACCTGGTCACTGACAGTGAAAACGTACTGGCTATGGTGATAAAATGGTGGGCATATGCGTTTCATAGCTGTGGTGCGTAATTACTAGAGTAAAACAAAATGTAGCAGCTCTGTGTGATTTTTTTCCCCATTTTATTTCCACTGACTTTTCTTAAGAAAAAAAGTGAATTTTAAGAGCTTTGAAAAATCATTTTCTGTTCTGGGAAGAATAAATGAATATCAATTTGAGATTTTTTTCACACATTATGATCTAAAGATTATTTTATACAATTGTAGCATACTTGAAGAAAAAGACTTGAAAGTACACAGACTCAAAAACACACAGCACACTTTTTCTTTGCTTCATACTTCATCGACTTAACTGTTATTTACCATGTAGTTACCAAGGATATCTCAAACTCTTCAAGGAAGTGTTATCAAAGGGGAAACTTTCATATACATAAATAAATAAAATATTTTTAAAGTGATCTTGGTGTTGGTGAAATGGCTCAGTGGTTAAGAGTATTTGCTGCTCTTGCAGAAGACCCAAGTTCAGTGCCTAGAATCCAAATGACAGCTCACCACTGTCTGTAACTCCAGCTATTTCCAGGGGATTCTTTCTACCCCTCTGAATTCTGCAGGCACTAGGCACAAATGTGGTACGCACACATACATGTAGGCAAGCACTCATACAAATAAAAATATATCTGTATAATATCCTTATTGATGTACATTATTATTGAATTTTTGTGCATTTCATACAATGCATCTTAATCACATTTAGACACCCTCCCCATCTGTACCTCCTCTGCAGCCCATCCACAGGATTGCATGTATACTGCCATATATGTCAAAACCTATCAAGACAAGTTGTGTGCCCAGAGGTCCCTTGGTATAAGAGTAAGTTTATCCGTTGAATACTAGTCAGCCTCTCCAGCATCCCTCCCTTAAAGAAGATCAACTCTCCTTCACCCAGCAGTGATCAGCTACCAATAGTTCCTCACCTAAGGTTGGGGCCTGCTGCCCATTTCCACAGATCTATGTAGATTTTTGTCTGACTGAATTTGCATTGGTCTTTTGCTTTCTGTCGCAGAGATCATGTGCAAGGCATGCTCTCCCTTAACCAGCGGCAACCAGTCTCTAACATTTCTTAGTCTAGGGCTGGCCTGCCACCCATCTCTCTCCTCCCCTCTGAGCTCTTTTTCTGTTGAGTTAGCCTCGGCTCTGTGCTTGATGCCACCATTGCCACAAATTCATATATGTAAGTTTCCAGTGGCCTGAAAGCCTCTGCGTCCCTGTGTTCATGAACCAGCCGTGGCTCTTACAATCTTTTCATCCCCTCTTCCACAATGATCCGTGAGCCATGGGTGGTTGAGGTTTAATATAGGAGTCCTTTCCAGGAACACACTCTGTGCAGTATCTTATTGTCTATACTTTGGTTGTAGCTTTGCATATTAATTGTCGTGAGGAAGCTTTGCTGGTGAGAGTTGAGAGATGTATTAGTGTTCTCTCTATCTCCTTTTCTACTATGTTGCATGAGTCTTAGGTGTAGCGTTTCCATTGTAGATGTGTCACTTAGGACTGGGCCTCTCACAGACACTTATTCTCTGGAAGCCTTCTCCATGACGACCAGCTCCCAAAGTTTTAGATGAAACTATGGAAGTTAATAAGGAAGAAAATCATTCAATGGTCCCACTCCAGCTTTAAAGCCTAATAACCACAACTGGCACAGGAAACTGTCAGTGTATTTGTAGAACTTTCATCTAGGAGGTCATCAACAGCTACCTAACTGGACTTAAACCCCACACAATGGGAAGGAACTCATGTGTGACGCTGTAAATATAAACAAATACACACGGCTGGAGAGAGAATTCATAGATCAAAGAGCAAACCATAGGTCTGCCACATCCCTAGACAACCTTAATTTTTTCCTGTATGCCAAATAAAGAACCTTATATTTGCAGACAAGTATGCCAGTCACCACGCATCATTACATCAGATGCAGGCTATTACAGAGTCCCACAAGTGGTCACACACAGAAAGAAATATATCTTAAAGAAAGAAAGTATTCTCCTTCAGTTTTTTTGTTTCTATGAATTGATGACATTTTGCATATTAGAAATTGAAAAGTAGTAGACATAAGGAATAAATTTGGTGTGATTTTCTAACATTGAATGATTTGTTTGGATAGCAATAAATATATATTCATCAGAAAAATATATAATATTGACTACCAAAAATAATTTATAATGAAAAATATTTAAACTATACAATGTTTAAAATAAATGGACATTGCAAATAATATTATGGAAAATATCTATACAATCTTTATAGTTAATTATAGTTTTAAATATTTAATTTCTTAAATTTAAGGTTTTTGAAATGGACGATATAATAACGAGCCTAAATTCTCCCTGTCAGGCACACTGCATGCCATCTCTAAAGATTACCTTTTGACACTGTACCTACTCTTAAGCCCAACAAACACACATACACACACACACACACACACACAGGAACACACACCACAAATGAAAACACATTTGATATGTGACTTGGGATAGTTGGCATTTATAGACAGACCAGTTTCATTTTAAAATTATGTCAATGTTATCTCCTATTTTATTATTTCAGATTAAATACATGTATTACTTTCTTTTTTCTGCATTAAGTCTAATAATCCTAGTAAACAGATAAATTAAAATCACAAAGAAAATGATCAATGATAAAGTGACAGAGAACTTACAAAACATCTTAGGTATAAAGTTAATTTATGTGGTTAGCAAAACTTTGAGGAGACTGAAATTCAAAGCTACTGTACAATGGAGAATGGAGACATGGAAAGGGGGTGAGAGAATAAGTGCCCTAAGAAGGATAAGGCATTTGCGCGCGCGGGACCTTGGCATGCAGAGATCTGGCTGCTAAGTCACGACTGGAGAGGAGTGTGAGAGGAAATGGACTTCCTCAAGTCAGGCTCAGCTTTCAGAGCCCAACTTACTTCAACTACAGCAGAACGTAGATGGAGGATCACAGGTGGTTGGAATTGATGGACATGTTCTAACAGTATTAGAGTGGTAGATACATGACAGTACTGATTTCTAAAACCCTGTACAACTGTATTCTACAAGGCGTGAGACTCACCACTGGAGATCAACAAAAAAGAGTCAGAACGAGGACAACAGGGTTTTAGCATATTCAAGATGAGCTTCATGATCAATGTAACTGCAATAACCTTTAAAAAGGGGTAGAAAAAAGAACTGACATAGTGACTTTGGAAAACAGGGTTTTGAGTATTGCAAGATGAAATGCAGTAGACTGACACAGAAACACCTCACTTTAGTTGGCAGATTTTTTTCACAGAAATTTGAAAAACTATTATATATATGTGTGTGTGTATATATATATATAGTAGTTAGAGGCAAAATATTTTCATATTTAGACAAAGAGGGAAATGTTTGGATAAACATGTGGTTGTGCCTGATTTAGAACTAGCAATCTCAGTGACATCTCATGAGGTAAATATAAATACAGGAAAAAATATAGACATGTGGGTATAAAAATGGGTTGTGAATCTAATCCATTCCTCACATCTCTCCAGTCACAAAGCCTAGAATGAGTGCATTGTTGTAGAAATCGCGGATTCTACTAATATATAAGGGAATATAAATATCAACCTAGGCTGACCCGTAATTCCAGAAAGTAAGTAAAAAAAGGGCACATCAAAGAAAATTGATAAATGGTTATCAAGGTGGGCATGGCCCAGGAAACAATGTCTAAAAAGAAACAGACACAAGTTTTGCCACTGCTCTGTGTAAGCCATGCTGCTTGCCTCTCAAGGATACCCTCTATGACCAAGCCAGGGAGAAATAAAATCAACACAGCACCAAGAAATGACCATGGTGACTAATATTCACTCAGCAGCTAGGCTTAATGCGGGGCTCACCTAGTGGTCTTCGAAGATGACAGAACACAGCCAGTGGACACATCTGAACAAGAGGAAAGATGTATGCAGCCTACCATCTACACAGGGATATTTTCCAGAGACATTACCAGTGAGGCCTGTCACAGTCATTGCCTAATATCCCAATCAAAAAGCCTATCAATTCTACAGAACACTTGTAAAGGTCAGAAAAAAAAAGATGTCTCTGAAAATGTATATATACCAACACTAGGAACCAGCTAGGACCCTCAAGAGGCCTTGACTCGCCCCCAGGGTCTCCAGCCACAGCTCTATCAAAGAATCTCAAAGCACATTCAACAGAAGTCGTTGGTGTTTGGTTCACCAAGCTGAATAAAAAGTTGTGAGCTTAAAGACAGAACATTGAAAACTATGCAACCAAACGGTCATCAAGTTGAGAGGGAGCTGGGAAGGGGCTTAGGAAGATTTGGAAGAGGAGACAGAGGGCTAGAAATGTGAAAACAGTACTCATGTACAAAGCTCTCAAAAAATAAAAAAAAATGTAAAAATGTATATGCTCAGAGGAGGGAAAGAATTGAAATGAATTAAGAAATCCTGAGGGTTGTCGCCCAGCAATGCTCTACTTCAGAAATGAACAAGAAAAGACACAGCTGAGAAGCTCATTCACTCCTGACCAACTTTACAAAAAGAATGCTGAAGGAAGTCCTTCATATTTGAAGATATCTGAGGATTCAAAATTAACAGATAGAAACAAACATCTACACCAACAAAACTATCTCTGATAGAGTTACATGAAAAGTTTTATTATCATTAGAAAGGTTGAAGGGCAGAATTAATAAAAATAATAACAGATATAGCATCCTCGTAATAAATAGGCACTATAAATGAATGCAGATTGAGACATCAAAAATTCAAAATGTGCTGAGTGATGGGGCTAAAGTTTGTTCACTCTTTGCTTCTTCTCTACGATCAGTTTTAAGTTAATCTTAGTTTTAAATTTTCCATTATAAATAGACCGTGGAGCTATTTCTGCTATATAGCAAGACTCATGATAACCACAATTAAGCTTAAAGTACAAGGCAAAAAAACCCAAAACATATAACTAGAGAAAATTACTCTCTACAACAAATGAAGACACAAAAAGAAGAAACAAAAGTCCTACGAAGATAACTAGAAAATAAGCAAAACAGCTTCAGCAACGTACCACTGTCAAAACCAACATAAATGACAGAGCGCACGAAATCAGTGGGGGGGGCACTGGAAGGCTGCAAAGGGGAAGGGGGTATAATTGGGACTAAGATGTCGTGCATGAAATACACAAAATTTAATAAAAATATGTTAAAATATCTTGGCTCTAAATGAAATTATACATATAGTAATGACGCAGAGAGGCAGAATGGCAAAGTGCTATGCACTGCTGAGAGGGACAGAATGGGGTTCAAGTAGAACATTACTAAAGAAACAAGGCCAGTATTGAACTTAACTGGACTGAGAGAAGAAGTTATAAAAATTTTGATTGCATGCACACACAACATCACAGTGCTGGCGTATGTTTGGCAAATGTTAATATATCACAGAAAGATGTAAACTGCATTATAATAATAGCAGAAGACTTCAACACCCCATGCTCAGCAGTAAATGAATCATCCAGACAATATAATGTCAAATTCCAAAAAGAACAGAACATGGTCAGAGTTTAACTGTACTCCTATGGGATCTATGAAACCTTTAAAACAGTTAGTATATGACCTTGGATGCTTTCTTGATAGGCACCAATGGTGACAGAATGCACAAGTCCTTTGCAAGCTCAAACCAGACAAAATCCCAGAATAAACTGGGGTAAAAAAGTCCCAATCCAACCCAAGTAACTTTTGGCAACTGATTACTGCTGGGAACAGGAGTGATGGTGTCTTACATGGCCGGGACTCTTGGTGGTCCCAGTGCATGGTCAGCACTGAAGAACATTTGCAGACAAAAATAAGACTCTCTCTCTCTCTCTCTCTCTCTCTCTCTCACTCTCTCTATATATATATATACACATATACATATATATCACATTAAATATGAGGGACATATGGATAAGGAAGGGTATCTAAATACTATCAAACTGTATTATATGAAAATCACAAAATAAACAAGTAATAGATGACATTAAATAAAACATACATGAGTTTACAACTATAGAAAACATGACTAAAGGAAAAGTAGGTCCAAGGTGTGAAAATAGCTAAGATATTTTTAAAATCTAGTAACAACACAGTTGTGTCTATTTAAATGCTCCTGCTTTCTCTTAAATAGTAACTTGTTAAAACTAGAGTTGGTTTGCAAGATGAGAACGAGAACTACTTCCATGCATTGGCTGTCCCTTGTGTAGTTCTTACAGAGCCCCGCAATCAGTTATGATTTCATACTTATTCCAACATATCAGCAGAGCCACTCTCTCAGAGGCTGGGTGCTGGACAACTCCACTGAGTTGTGTGAGATTCCAGTGGTGACTACTCTATGCTGAGAAGAACCAGCAAATACATCAATTTTTGGTATAGCGACACTCCAGTGAGAGCACTGCAGCATTTTAAAAAGTGTGCAGTGATCCTTAACGTTGAGGATGCCTTGCTACAGATGCACTTGAAGCTCTAGAGGCTGCATGAGACCATGAACATGACTGTGTTACGAATATTACAGTTACTTTGAAAGAGAAAATTCGAGTTTATGGGCCATTTCAAACCTCTGTATACAGAGAAAAATGTGCATCTTTGTGATGAAGATCACACGTGCATACATGTACTCACATATCTTTTCTCCAAAACTATGAAGAAATAATAGACTAATGGAGGCCTGCTCATGAAAGCACACATTCTTTTTCCATCAGTGCTTCTGTGATTCCTGATGTTCCTCCCGACAATAACTCAGAAAGTTGCAATAAAGGCCGTGTGTTTGATTATTTGGATACCTGTCATGCATAACTGGAGGGCGGCTGTAAAAAACCGGATTAATCAAAATAGGATTATAATTTTCTGCAACACCTGTCTCGACCAGCTGCCTCTGATTGTGAATTCTATTCCTTCATTCCTCCCAAATTACATGATAAAGCAATTTAGAAATCAGTGGAGAGCCCAGTGTCACCATGCCAGAATGGAAGTCAAATATTACAGCAGAGGGAGCTTTCAGCTACCTGATTTAATTTGCTTAGATTATTCCAGAAAGAATAGAACAAGCAAATAATATAACATCCTGGGCAATCCTCAAAGCCAGGGTTTTAACATGTTCATGCTTACTTGCTTTTACTTTATGTTGAATTTGTCCTGAGCATATTCTAATGAAAGAAACAAGAGTTAAAATTTTAATATATAGAGTAATCGTGCAGAAACCAAAACATATCTTAGCATTTTAATTAGCGATCTGAGTTTGCTGTAAAAAAAGTATTATGATTTTAACTGTTGTATTATCAGTTTATTTTAATTCATTAAAGTGTAAACAATTTAAACTAAAGCATAGATGGCATCAAACACATTACAAGATAAATCAATATTATTTTATTAAAAATTAAGCTGGAAAGAGAATTCACAGTGTTAATTTTTAAGGTCCTAATGTGCACTCTCTTTGTGACAGGATAGTGGACTGTTTGCTGAGACCGATGGCCCCATATAAGCACTAGGTGACTGCAGGTGTCTGAAATGCAAAATATTTTGGAAATGTTGATCGATTCATAAACAATATGGAAATGTGCTATTTATAGGTGTTTTGTGAAATCAAACTTAGGAAATCGTTTTGGAATTAATAATTGTTTCCATGATTTTGTAAATGCTGTCCTCAGCATTAGCAAATGGTAAAAACTACTCATGGATGAACAAGCTAAGGTTTGTCTGTAATGATATATACCAAGACTATGTTAAATGTAAAAGATGAAGAGTTAATACAATGTAATCCAGCTTCTTAATCTCATGGTGAATATATCTCCAGGAATTTCACTTTGATTGGATGAAACATGAATTACCTGGGATGGATGTGAAATATTCAGCATAAAAGATTAGTCCTGAAGAAGCCTATGATATTGATTGAGACAGAATTCCTTGACAGGTGTCACGTGTTTAGTGTTATATGTGCACAGGCATTCCAAAAAGGAATCCCTACCATGTTCTATGTGAACATCACATGTCATGTTAGACAGAATACTGATTCTCACTAGTACATGGGAACATCACTCTGGCTCATGATAAACTGCACCTGTCACCAGAAACTGAAAGTTTATGAAAACATACTATTTGAGACTTGTGGTCTATATTAGAAATCTTCCTGTATATACATGTATGTAAGAAGAGGAATACTCTAGGTGAGTGTGACAGAAATATTTGTTTTCAATTTCATTTTAAAAATTTACTCAAATCCATATATTACAATTTTAATGCCATGGAGCTAAAATGATAATCTTCAATATTTTGTGTTTATTGATCTTTTTGAGTTTTTTTCCTTAATTTGATTTGAAAGTAAACACATATTCTCAGGTGCATAAACCTAATATTCTGTTATGAGATGAACAGTATTCATAGAGTTTTGCCATATTTTGAAGTGCACACTAATGAAATTAAAATATACAAAATGTAATAAAATGCTAGTTATCTAGACACAAATCAGGGATTAACAAAAATATACAACTGTTCTTCCACTGAGCTGAGGAGATCTTACTTCATTTTGTTTGCTCCTTCTGTTATAGTTCTTTCTCAAGTTTAGTGACTTTATAAAATAAAAATGAGAGCCGAAAGTTCGTGGTCATAACTTGCAGCCCTCCCCTTTGGGAGGGTGAGCAAAATGATCAAGAGTTGGAGGCTAACCTGGGCTAGCTACATAACTACACGCTGTTTCAAATATATGGGGATTTCTTATTATACTGGCATCTACTATTCTTATCTTTTCCTAGTGGCTGTGACTTCTATCGATGGGTTCAGCTTTAGTATATTAAAATTACAGGGTGGTTATTAAAAATGTAATTTAAAATGTAGCTCTAAAATTTTTAACCTCCTCCAAATTTTTAAAAGTTAATCACGTAGCTCTAGATATTATCTAGTTATATTAAATTTTGAGTCCTTTTCTAAATGAGTACCTTAGCCATTATATATTTCTGATTTAGGAATATGTGTAAAATGTATATGTATATATGTATATACTACATATGTGTGTACATATAATCAGTAGCAGCCTGTCACTGGAAGTCTCTTTTTTTCTTTTTTATTGAGTATTTTATATATTCACCTTGATCAAATTTAGGCCTCCCTTCCTGACTACCATATCCCTCCCATCAGATTTCAGGTAACTGTCTATATGTTACGTCCTGTCAGATCAAGCTTTTGTACCCAGGTGTTCTGCCGTGCAAGTTCGTTAACTAGAGTCTATTGAGCCTATTCGGAGTCATTTCCTTAAAGAAGATCTACTCTCTCTCTCACCCCACAGTAATCATTTGCTAATGCTTCCTTGCATAGGGTTGGGGCTGCTGCCCATTTCCCCCGTTCTATGCTGGGTTTCTGCCTGATTCAGTTGGCATGGGTCTTGTGTATGCTGACACCATTGTTCTAGTTCATATAAGCAGGTTCCCAGAGGCCTGATAGCCTCTATTTCCTTAGGCTTACACACTACCCCTTCCTCGTACAATCTTTCTGCTCCTCTCCAGCCATTTTCCCTGAGCTGTGGGTAGGTGGGGTTTGTTTTTAAATTCTTAAGGTTGGTATGCTATATTCATTAATATTTTTACAGGCTTTGGGCTTTTAAATTCATTCAAGTTAATCTAGTACATATTCCTGTTTATGTATATGTACCCAGGAAAATGGAAAAGCTTAATACATCTCCCTTGCTGAGTGGTTTATGTGGGAATCCTGCAAATTCTTTCTGGTCTTCCTTTTCCATGTTCCTTTTATTGCTTTCTGATTTTGGTTTTTAAAAAAGTTCATGAAAAAAACATATAACTTTAATTTTATCACATCAACTTTAATATTTTTTAAAATAAGAGTTTTTGAGATGGTCTTACAATATATTTTGATTGTTTTAATGTCCCTTCCTTGTCGGTGCCCTTCCTTACTACTCTGTGCCTGGTTCCTAGCTTATGCACCCTATCAAGTCAAATGTTTATCCTCAAATGCTCTTTGATGTGAGTCAATCAGTTGTAGTACCCTGAACACACCGAGAGTCATACTCATAAAGAGACCGACTGCCCTCTCTGCGTCTATCAGTTCTCATAGTTCCTCAGATAGGGCTGGGATTTCTTACCCACTGTCCCACAGCTAAGCTGGAATTTCATCTGGTTTGAGTTCGCCAGGGACTTATGCATGTCGTCACCATTGCTGTGAGTTTATGTGAGTTTCAACTGTCTGGAAAACTCTGTTTCCTTATGGCCATCCACACCTCCGGCCCTTAAAAGCTTTCTGTCCCTTCTTCGGTAATGTTTCCTGAGCCTTGGGTGGCAGAAGTTGGATATGTGTGTCCTACTCAGGGACAATCATTCTTCAGTCTCTTATTCTTTGCATATTGGTCCTTTGTGCCTCTCTATGCTACTCAGCATCAGCTGCATGAAGAAACTTCCCTGGTGAGAGTTGGGCGATGCACTATGTGTGCTATAAAAGACCCACGGAGGGAAAACAGAGATGCACCAAAATATGCATGGGGATCCTCCGAAGGACACATGGTAGGTAAGCAAAGAAAGCCTGTAACAGTCACATTACATGAAATCTGCGGAAGAAAACAGGTGCTGAAGGGAAATAATTCAGTACATTCAGGGAAACACTACGATTTATAGCCTACTCTCTTTTATAAAATATTCACGCATCAAAAATTTCACATCTGACAAAACAGCCCTTCAAAATTAATGACAATAAACACAGTCCTGGTTAAATGCTGATATA
>NW_008352126.1:468486-476286 GCF_000622305.1 Nannospalax galili
CATTAAAATATCTTCCCTTCCTTTGAATGTTCTACGATGTTGACCTTTAAGACACAATTATATATATATATATATATTTTTTTTTTTCAAATAATTGAGGTCATTATTAGTGGGGATAAAGAAATGAGTGATTCTTTTAGAAAGACATTTTTGAAAAAAGTCAGGGAAATTGTAAAGATCAGATGAATTTTAGCAACCTACATAAAAATTGGCTCCGTATTTCAAACACACGCAGCTATTTACAATGCATGAGGTAGCATAGTATCTCCAAATAACTCTGTCTTTAATTTATTCTACATGATTGAGATATAACATCAAACCCTGAATAATTAAAGTGTATTTATATTAATGTAAATTTCTAGCTTCCAAATTCATACATTTTTGCTAATAATCTTATCTGAAGTGTCTCTTGGTGGTATTGAGTAGAAGCACCTTATTAACCTTTCGGAACTCATTAATGAGATAACATAATTAAGCTGTGTTTGATAATTAATTAAATATGTGTTGTCCCAGTGGCTTAACCAACAACCCATTTATAAACTGAAATGTAATATCTCTATCATAAAATTACATTATTTTCTTTGCACCACACTGAGTTAAATAATTTTGGCCCTTGACAGTTATTTTTTAAATATTTTATTCATTATTTTTATTTTATGTGTATGAGTGTATTGTCTACATGTATGTAAGTGTACCTGTGTCCTGCAATGCCTGGGGAGGTCAGAAGAGGGCGTCAGATCCCTTGAGACTGGAGTTACTGATGATTGTTAGCCACCATGTGGGTGCTGGGAATTGAACTCAGGTCCTCTGCAAGACCAACAGTGCTCCTAAACACTGAGCTATCTCCCCAGCCCCCATGACAACTATTTTTTGAAGGAGGTGGTTTATGGATTGATTTTTGTTCTCTCCCCATTTACTTCCTTCATTTGGGTACAATTTCCCTCTAAAATTTAGTTTTCTATCTGTACCTCTTCTATTCATTTCATGTCCCTGGTTCTTCTCAATTACTTGACCTCTTTTTGGAGCATTGTTACATATAGATACATACTACACATTTATGAACACATAAATATAATGCAATAAGTCCATTTATGGGTGCTCATATGTACCTGTGGTTAGGACTGCCCACTTGGGTTTAGATAACCTCTCAGAGAGCTAGTCTTTGATGAAAACTAGTTCTATTCTCCCTCCCTACCTGTAGCTCTCTTCATCCACAGGTGGGACCCCACAAAATTTCTTCCATCCACCCTTGCATGTCACCTGATTTTTGTTGAAGGCATGGCATACTTTGGACACAGAATGTGGAGCAGGAATTCACCTGGAGCCCTCCTCCTTAACGACTAGCTCTCATACTGTTGAATTATACCATGCAAGTTGCCAAGGGAAAAAAACAATCAAAGGTCCTACCCAACCATAAGTTTTATCAACTACAACAATGACAGTCCAGCAAATTATCTCTACTGGTGCAGTGGTGACACTTGTATCTTGGGGGTTATCAACAGCTGTCTAATTGAACTTAAGGCCTCCTCAATGGGAGTAAATCATAGGTGATACTGCAAACTTATGAAGTACACATAGCTGGTGAGGTCATAGACCCCCCAAAAGAACCTGCTTTTATCATTTCCCTAGTCATTTTGTCTTCTTTCTGTGGACAGGACACACTGGTAAATATTCCAAGACCTATCATAGTTTAAATAACAGTCCAGTTTTGGAAGTACAGCTATTTTAATTTTTAACTTTTTCCCATAATCTCTCTTTGTCAGTTGGATTAACTTTAATGAGTGATCATTTTCCCTACAAGCATAAAATTAATTTGGGAAAGGGAGTGTACACATTTAACATGTATATAAAAATTCTTTTTCCTTTTCACTTTGAAGTAAGGACAGAATATTTAGATTCTAGTTAGTTGATCCACTCTATCTCTGAGTAATCTTTCTTTGAAATTTAATTTTCTGTATGAAGCTATCTTGATGATAAAATTGAGCTTTCAAAATAAATCATTATATAAGCAATGGAGCATAATTAAAATATCCAGAGTCTATGGAAGCTCTTGATGTAGTATCTAATTTTAGCTCCCCTTTACTTATGAGATTTGGACAAGTTATAAAATAGCCTGGGTTCTTAATTTCTCACCTACAAAATGGTATGACATAATTGAGTGCCCTGTCTTTACTGACATACACAGTCATGAGGAGCACAGTTTTGAGGTCAGAAAATATGACAGTCTAGACCCTTCCTAGCTTAATTCGTAGAACTTGATTATATGTATCTCTATAAATCTTTAGCTTTTAAAGGTGAGTAATTATATTATTTATTTTACAAGTTTAAGAATGAGAAAGAACAAGGTAGGTGAACTTGAGGATTGTTCATGGAGTTTTAAAAATATGCTTTTAATTAGTGGCAAAAGTGTCAATATACTGAATCTAACGATTCTTATATTCTCTAATATTCTATCAACCGTATGTGATGAATAACTAGAAAATACTCATTATTCCATCCACGAAAAGGCAAATGAAGTTAGCAAGTTAGGCAGACCGCAGAACAAGTCAGATTATCACATATATACATATATATGTTTTTTTTAATTTTTTATATGTATGAGTGCATTACCTGCATGTTTGTGAGTGAACCCGCCTTGCGCAATGCCGCGGACGTCAGAAGAGGGCACCAGATTCCCCTGGAACTGGAGTTAAGGATGGTTCGTCGCTTCCCTGTGGGTGCTGGGAATTGAACCTGGGTCCTCTGCAAGAGCAGTCAGTGCTCTTAACCGCTGAGCCATCTCTCCAGCCCAGATAATTATATTTTTATGGAACATTGGATTAATAAGCTTTGTAGCCTGACTTTCTTAGATGTTTAAAGTTGGGCAAAAGTATATTAGTAGGCAGCTGATGCAAATTTATTTCTTATGATCATATTTTTAGACTTAATTATTTACGGAACAATCATTTTATAGCCACATGATGAAAGCAGTTGTAATGAAAGCCACTCTGTAATGGTGAACATTTACAGAAAATACCTGAATTCTTTCATACCAACATCAGATTAGTATGACAGAGAAATGTCTCCCGTAGGCATATGTCTTTGAATACTTTTCCCCCAGTTGGGCACTGCTTGGTAGGTCATAGCATCTTTTTGAGGTGGAGCCTTGTTAGAGAAAGTGTGTCACTGAGGGTGCACTTTCGAGTTCCAAGCCTTGTCTCACGTCCCTTACTCTGTGCTGTATTTGTGATTCAAGAATGGAGCTCCCAGCTCCTAGCTCCGCACTGTGCCGCGCCTCCTCTGCATGGTGGACTCTATCCCTCTTAAGCCTAAATAGACCTTTCTCTATGTGACTTTCAGTCGTGATGTTTTATCACAACAACAGAAAAATAAAATTATATTTATTATAATATAATATTTTTTGTTCTGCTCATGAACAGTAGTGAAAATGGACAAAAATATTTCAGAAAAAAATGTCTTATTTCCACGTGATAGATGATCATCTCACTCTAAATTCACTAGGAATTTTAATAAATCATTCTGTCCTAACTACATGATGACTCTTTTGTGTTAAGAAACATACATCATATTTATCACTTATAGCCCTAATAACATGACTAATAATATGAGGTTAGAGATTTATCAGTGTCCACCAGACATCTGAGTACTGACATATTCATAGTTAAATATGTACACAAACATTTCCAGACATGACTTTTTTCCTTCCACTGTACCTATGATTATTTTGTCTACTGAATATAAGACGATCTAGTCAGCTTACAATGGGACATGTATGTGACTCACTATTCTCAAGGAAAAATTAATCACACTTTAGACATTTGATTCAAAGGAAATGCAAGGTTTGATTTTGTTGTAGGTTAAATCGCCTTTATTATGATTTCCATTTATTTATTCATAGTTCAAAGTAACTTTTAGGAGTCAATCTTCTATTTTCTTAACTCACTCTGCAAATTAATATAAGGTTAATAAAGATGTTCACAAAGTCCCAATTCTAATTATTTAGTTATCAGTACCACTGATTTCCTTGGGGGCGACCAAGCTAGTGATTTTCTTTCTTTATTTTTTCATTAAATATCATTACACTTATCCCAACCTCTAAATTGAATTTTAACAACATTTCGTGCTTCACTTATTTTTTTTCAGAAAGTGTGGAAGTTGTGTTTAGATTTGTTTACTATATAATTCAAGATCATCTGAATAGTTTAGATAGAAGTAAAATGATAGATATATAAACCAGATAATAATTCTTAACCTATGACCCTATTCAACATTTTAATATAAACACTGAATGTTATGTTTGTATGTTAAAGGAAAAAAAACTCTGTTGAACCACAGCAGTTTGAACTTGTAACCTCTGTACTATAACTCCAAAATGACATACTTGATCCTAAGAATCCATCTATCACAAGCTTCTCAGTATATTGGTTAACCTGAGTAGTTTAAGTAGTTTACAACTTCCAGGTCACATTCCATCATTGAGGGAAGTCAGGGAAGGAATTTAAGGAAAAATTTGAGAACAGGAAACGCGGAGGAATACTGCTTGCTGACTCACTCAAAGACCTGTGCATCACAATAAAAAAGATACTGCATTCCATGAGTGTCAAAGTTAGCTGATCAGTGTCAATGTTGACCAGTTCCCTGAGAACTGATATCTGTCATCTATCAGATGAGAATTAGACACTGATGATCAAGTGGTATGTTGAGGAGCATACTGAGAAGGCTGCAATAAGCCTGGTGACCTGGGCTAGAGGCAATCAGCAGAGAAGGTTGCCAGAATACTCTGAGCTGGGACCCCATGTTCAGAGTTCAGAGGATGCAGGCTTTTTCCTTTAGCCTGGATTTACTTCAGGTCAATTAAGCTGTTTTGTAAAAGGTTAGCATTTAGGTTTATTGAAAGTTGCATGTATTCTGAAGAGTCTTATCTCCAGGACATCTTGGCTTATCAGGTCTCCTTCCCTGAGTCCAGGGGGAAATCTGCACATCATCTTGCATCATTTGCTAAGTAACCCATAGAAGGCTTGTGAGATGTTTGAGTGGATTTTGTGGCTATTATTAAACTTGAAACCAGAGTATAACTCTCATTTTATATTGCAATATGATGTGAATGAAAAGTTTTAGAATAGTGTATTAGCCAAAATGGACCATTTTTTGTCAAAACCTTGGTTGAACATATATAAAAAGGTAATTGATATTGTTGCACAATTATAAATCATATTCTCACGTAATTATTTCTTAGAAATTAGATGCTTCCCACTCTCATATTTTATGTCTATCATCAAAAATAGGAAAAATAGTTTATTTCTGTGTAAAGTGACCATACTTTAGTGAAAAATAAGAGAAATTTGGTGTCTGAATCTTTAATTGCTTTTATCACATATAGACATGATTAATTATAATTTATCCTTAAAATGTATAATTTAAATTTTGATGAGATAATCTCCAAACTAAAATTCACAGAATAGAGTTTATTATAGCTTTGGAAAATTTTGGTGAACCATGTTTTTGTGTGACCTTCAATAATATGATAATTTATTTAAATTTGCTTAACTAATTAAGAATATTTAAAATAGAAGTGTTCTTAAATTACTCTTCCTAATTATCTATATAAGAAATTATTGAAATGATCAATTACCATAATCAACAATCGTCACTTAAATAAGATAATAAATATCTTCAAAATACCAACTGATAATTTGAATGTTTTCTTTGAGGACTTAAATTTTCTCCCTAAGCATTTCCTTTTAGTACCCTAGTAGAACATATTGTGTATAATACAACAGCGACCTGCTACCCAAACAATGTCACTTGTCTGGTAAAAGAGAAAAATATTTCAGAGACAAATATGAACATTCTTCTCCTTCAAGTTTGAATTTTATGCTCCTTAGAGTTCAACAATATAAATACCAAAAATATCATGGAGCAGAATCTTGTCTGTCTCTTCAGGCTTCTCTAATAATTAAGGAAGATAATTCAGCTTTTAAAGGCCTCAAATTTCATAGCTTTCAACCTTCTCTGCTTAGCTCTTTGTACTTTAGTAAATCCAGACACATTTCTCACGTATTTTAATACAGAATTCCTTCTTACTCAGTGTTATCATTATTACTATCATAGAAAGAAATCATTTATGTATTCCAAATTAATCACATTATCAACTAATCTCAATTCCGAGTTAATGTATTACTATTTTCTGTTTCGTGAGCTCTACCCATAGAAATGATCACTTTTAGGTATCACAAAGACTAGGTTAATGGATACCTGTGGCGGTGTTTCCAAGTGAGATTGGCATATGAACCAGCAGACTGAGTCTGTCGTAGCATGCAGTCAGCCCGAGCCCTTTATACTGAACACCCACTGTATAAGTTGCTGGAATCCTACTTCCTGATGGAGCACCTTTTCCTTCCTGCAGTGGATCTTCAGAATCCCAGGTCCTCTGGCATTTGGAGTCTGGGCTTTGCATTAACTACAGTCCTTCTGCTTATCAGGCTTTCAGACTTGGGCCAACATTACCTTCTCTGATTTGCAATTCTGAAGAATTTGATCATTCTTCAGCTTACAGACAACATATTGTAAGGTATTTCAGCTTCTGTAATTCCCCTAATACTCTATCATCTATCCATCGTTTGTCTCTCGAATCAATCACGCAATCTCCCATTGTTTTATGTCTGTGGAGAACTCTAATATTCATTTGCTTGTGTTTTAGATGCTGTTTTATTCCCAGCCTTTATAAGCTTTAATACATAAAAAAACTCACATTTGAAAGTTCATAATTCATGCACAGTGCATAAGAAAATTAAACAGTGTAGACATCAGAAACAAGAGCAGCATGAATAATGAAAGACATTTAGTTGTTATAAAATGGCAGGAAAGAAACAGAAGTTGGGGCCTATGTTGGCATTATACTGATCACTTTCAAACAAAAACTGATAAATTTTTACTGTATTGGAAAACGATAAGAAATTGTAACTGAATACTCAATATATAAAAAACTATAGTGATGATAATCACTATTTCATATTAATTAAAAAGAACTTTAGGGGCTGGAGAGATGTCTCAGCAGTGAAGATCACTGTTCTTGCAGAAGACCCAGGTTCACATCCCAGCACGCACGGCAGCTAACAATTGTCCATAACTCCAGTTCCAGGGGATCCGACAGCCTTTTCTGTCCTCCGTGGGCATTACACAACACAGGTGCACTTACCTACATGCAAACAATACACACACACACATCAAATAAAAATAATAAATAAAAAAAGAACTTTAAAGAGATAAAATACCCAAAGGTTCAAAATGAGAAATAAGTGTATTACATGAAAATATTAATAAAATGATGCTAGTATAGAAAATCAAATCTCAGCAATGATATATACATGTTTAAAGTAAATGAAGATGTTTTTCTTTTCTTTAGGGAGCACGCATATTTCATCTGCAACAGATTTGGCAGAAGTCAGTTTTGTAATTTTTATTAAAGCAATTTATAGAGGTGCATTTTCTTTCAAAAACTGGCACTTGTTCTTTGTTCTGTTTGTATATTTCTTTTTAATACTTTATATCATCAAACATCCATACGCTTTACTCTTTATTGCACACAGTGCCCTTCCTGCCTGCAAGTTGTTCTCATTACCACCCTTCCTGTTTCATGTCCTCTATTGTTATCTATCCTATTCCTTCTTTATTTAATTATTTTGTGTGCTTGTTCTTTTTTTTTTCATTACAACAGCATTGACATATTCCATAAAAATTTCCAGAGCTAAGACGCATCTCTTTCATAACAGGCTACAAATTTTTAGGTGTACAGTTGAA
>NW_008352126.1:476311-513133 GCF_000622305.1 Nannospalax galili
TATAAACCCTATAAAACATAAAATTAAATGAGGTTTTAAACTTTAAAAAAGATCTCCATTTCATTTTTAAAGTGCACAGTTTCATACAGAAAAATTCATTTTTAGTACAATTGACACTAAGATGCACATGCATTTCTAATCTCTATATATCTGATTATTACTAGTCACAGTAGGTGGTTTTTTAAATGCCTGTCAACTCTACTTCCTGCCTCCCAAGTGATCATGAGTATGGCTCCCTGTCCCACCCTCAATCAAGTTTGATCAACCTACCAAGTGTCAGAGCAGTTAGAAAACTGACTCCCTCTCTCAGCCTCTGGCAGTAGCTTTAAAAAAATCTTTAAAACAATTTAGTAAAAAGAAATTTAGTTTTATGCATTTTGTCTATCTGAATGTTTGTGCTCTTAACTGCTGAGCCATCTCTCCAGGCTTCATTAAATACATGTTAATATATAGTGATGTAAAGATTATAGAATGTTTCTTTACTGTGTAAAGCAAGTAACTTGCATTTGTTCTCCTTTCTCTGTGTGGCTCCCTTTGTCTCTTGCACTCTCTTTATATAAGCAGATACGAACATATATGTGTGCTGAAAAAACAAGACTCAAAGTTTGTACCACAAAACATTCTTTATATTTATTTATGAGAGACTGATTCCTTATTTTTCAAAATTTCTCTACTTTTGAACATTTATCAATTCAGTATGCTGCTTTTAAATTTTAATAAAAGTTTATTTTGTAATTATTGAATAGAAATTAAAATACATTAATCAATGGGGATGTCTACACACCTGTTCTTGGAAACAATAGAGTAGACAGTATCAACCAAACAAGAGTACTGCAAAATTTAAATAAGAAAAACAAAATCTAACCATATGTAGAAATCACAAAGTTACAAAGAAACCACACTTTTATGTAAACAAAATTGACAATACCTCTTAGTTATGTTTCAGTTAGTAGTATAAATATGACCTTAAAATACTATACAAGGTCTCAAATTATATGGCAGAGATACAGTCGTAAAATCAGCATGGTACTGACACAAAAATAGACAGATTAATTGAACATCATTGAAGACCCAAACCTGAATACACACAATTTCAACACCTGATATTTGACAAAGGTACCAAGAACACACATGGAGGAAAGACAGCATCTTCAACAAATGGTGCTGGCAGAACTGAATCTTCACATGTAGAAGAATGAAATTAGAGCTTTATCTTTTACCTTGCACAAAAGCCAACTCCAAATGGATCAAAGACCTCAATGTGAAACTCAAAACCCTGAAACTATCAGAAGAAAATATTGACAGTAACTTACAAGATACAGATGTAGGAAAGGATTTTCTAAATCAGACAGAAGTTGTTCAGGAATTAAAGTCCGCAATCAACAAGTGGACCTCATTAAACTAAAAATCTTCATTACAGCAAAAGAAACAACCAAGAAAGTGAAGAGAAAACCCAAAGAGTGGGAAAAAATATTCATCAGTGACACAGCTGACAGAGGTTTAACATGAAAAACATATAAAGAACTCAAAAAAAAAAGAATCAAGAGAGCAAATGACCAGGAGAAAAAATGATACCAAATATTGGAGAGGATGTGGAGAAAGGGGAATGTTCATTCACTGCTTGTGGGATTACAGACTTGTACAACCCCTATGGAAAGCAGTGTGGAGAACTCTTAAAAAAATAAAAATGAACCTACCATATACTATCCCTTTGCATATCCCCAAAGAACTCATCCTATTGTAGAGACACTTTTACAACCATGTTTGTTGCTGCTCTTTTCACAATAGTTAAGAGATGGAAGCAACCTAAGTGTCCCTCAACTGATGAGTGGTTAAATAATGTTGTATTATTACACAATGGAGTTCTATTCAGCAGTAAATAAAGATGAATAATGCAATTTGCAGGTAAATGGATGGATCTAGAAACTGCTATACTAAGTGAAGTAACACAGACTCAGAAAAACAATAGACGTTTGTTCTCTCTCATTTGTGGATCCTAGCATCAAAACCTTATAATAAATGGAATCTGGAATCCCACTGAAATGGGGCAAGATTCCATGGAAAACAGATGATGCCAAGACCTGAAATTTCAGTGCCTTGCCACAATGGGAGGAAGATCATCCCACACCTACCACAGCCCCCTCAACCCCCCAAGGCCCAGGAACTTTTGCAGAAGAGGATGGCAGAAAGAATGTAAGAGCCGGAGAAAGGGGTGGAGTGTCAACTGGAAGTGTCCTCCTACTGCTATGCCAGGAAGCTATAGCCACACCTTCATCCCACTCTCATCAAGGAATCAAGGGGCGGGGGTCAGTTACCCCTCCCAACCAATCAGTCAACTCTAGCTGTATGTGGGGGAGGGGCTAAGGTTATTTAAGCCAAGAATGCCATGAGGCACCCCCATCTTGTGAAGTGTCAGGAGGTCACAGGATCTATATTTGAGTGTGGACTTTGCAGCACAGCTGTAAATGGGTGGGGCTCCCACTGTTTTGTAAATAAACCCCCACCCTATACTCTGTTAGCAAGCCCAATAAACTCTTTTGTATTTTCTTTTTTATTGTTTTATTTATTTATTTATTTATCATTTATTTTTAGTTTACATGTAATGCATGTATTGCCTGCATGTAAGTAAAGGCACCCGTGTAGTGCAATGCATGTGGAGGTTGGAAGAGGCTGTCAGATCACCTGGGACTGGAGTTACAGACAGTTGTTAGCTGCCGTGTGGGTTCTGGGATTCAAACCAGGGTCTTCTGCAAGAACAATCAGTGTTCTTAACTGCTGAGCCATCTCTCCAGCCCTTACTTTTGATTTTAAAAAAAAAAAAAGAAAGAACAGAGCTAATGGAAACCTCCATTATTCCACCAAAGTTGACCCCATGTTGTCAAATCCTTTGGTCTTTGATTTCTTATTCCTATTCCCCCCTTAAATTTCATTGTATATACATTTTTATGAAACCTGCTTCAAGTTATTTCTGGAAAACGTGTTAAAAATTGCCTCTATCTGGAATAATAATAAAACCATGAATATGTATTCTGTAACAATTTATAAAAATATTCAGTCATCTGTAAACATAGCACATTAAACATAAGAAATTATTTTTTTCACTTTTAAAAATTTTTATTGCGTTATTGTGCATCTCATATGCAACATCTTAATGATCTTTATACCCCCTTCCCAATGGTGCCCTCTCATAACCCTCCCACTGAATTTCATGCATTCTGCCATATATGTTAAGTCCTATTCAGTTAAGTTAGTGTCCCCTGATGATCCTCAGTGCATGTCCATCTACTGGAGTTAGCCTATGTAGAGTCCCTCCTTTAACATCAATGTTTGTTCTGTTTCCACAGTAGCTAAGAAATGGAAGCAACCTAATTGTCCCACAACAGATGAATGGATAATGACAATGTGGTTCATTTATACGATGGAATTCTACTAGCAGTAAAGAAAGATGATAAAAACATGAAATTTGAAGGTAAATGGATGGAACTAGAATCTGTTATACTGAGTGAAGTAACACAGACTCAGAAAAACAAATGATGTATGTTCTCCCTCATATGTGGATTCCAGCACCAAGTCCTTATATGTGAGTATGTATCCTGATATAACTATGGGAAGCAGGATAATGAAAAGGAACCAGGGAGGTAAAGGAAAAGAAGGAGCCTGAGAGAGAACAGTAGGAGACAGGTGTTCCCTAGGGGGGAAATCGATAAAATGGACTTATTAAAATGGGGACAGAGAGAGGGAGACCTATACAAGGAACTGTGAAGGTAAAGGAGAAGAAGGAGCTCAAACATGGGTGACCATAGGTGACAGGCATTTCATATTTTTAAAAGCAGATTATGGGGCTACATAGATGACTCAGTTGTTAAGAGAGCTGGCTGCTCTTGCAGAGGATCCAGGTTCGATTCCCAGCACCCACATGGTAGGCCCACTCTCACTATTTTCATCTCATATGTACAACTCGTCCATTTATGTCTTCCAAAACTTTGGATCAATGCTTTCCTACAATTACCACAATTTAAATGATGTTTTATACATTAACACAGTGGGGAGTACAGTGCCTCTACATTTTTAGAAATAATTTTCTCCATTTTTCTTGAAGAACTTTTTGATCTAAGTTCCAATACTCTGATGTGGTATAATTGTTTGATTTTATACAACAGCATTCTCTTGTTCGACTTGTATCCTATATTTTCAAGTTATGGAGATAATCTTTTGTAACAATTTGCTATAAATTATCTTTACCCAGAAGCTGATTATTTGAGTGTGTTTAGATGTTTACATCAAAAATAATTATTTTTTTTCTCTGAAACAGTCAGGAATGAATGATTATCTTCAAACTCTGATACTGCTGTTCTATTCTATTCCTTAGTTTTCATGGCCTTCATTGTGTCCTTAATACCCTGAAAAGCAATCCTGGGAGTGTACGATTTCAAGGACACCTGATACACTCCTCCAGTGTGAAAGGATAGGCCTTAAAATCTTAAAGGACTCATGTTTAAAATGTCTTTTAAAACATTTCCTTCAACTTCTGATGTTGCCAGACAGATATTTAATTTCTGTACTTTTCCTTTCCTATTTCTATTTTTTTTTTTTCAATTTTCGTTCTGATCTTAACTTTAGTTCTCAAGTATGTCTTTTATTTTTAGTGTAGTTTATGGGACGTGTAAGTGGGAGATTTTAATATAGAAAATTCTTTCTGACACCTTTTTCTTGGGAGATTGTAAATCTTCAATATTGAAAAACACTTAGGCTATTTGCTTCTTTAGAAAACATTTTTTTTCAGTTCTCATTGGCAGTTATAAACTTGTCAGCATAAATTCTTGAAATCACAAAGAGATCTTTATTTTGAAGAAAAATATGACTAAATGTTTTTTTTAATTCTAGTAGTCTTTGTAATTATTAAAGATATATGATTAAAAGAATTGTTGATACATAACAGAAATATGGAAATTTGTCATTAAAACAAATTTGAGAACAAAAATAATCCCCCCATTATTCCTTGATTTGAAGTAATTTGGGGAAATCCAAGAGAAAATATCAACTAGCTGTGAACAGATACAGATAAATGGCAGTAAGTAGTACTGAAGTTCAACTTAGTAGTCGCTATGTTTATCATTCAATACTACTGATCACCTCAAATTCTGTAACTTTTATTATGCCAAAATGTCATTTTTAATACAGAAATATTTCTTAACAATAATAATTTTTCAACACAAATAAGTTTTCTGGCTGACTGCTCTGAATTGCATATATGATATTCTATTCATCATTCATAGCAGATATTATGTGAGTGTGTTTTCCTAGCGAAATTACCTAAAAATAAATAAAATAATAGAAAATAAGGTGCATATTAGAAAATAGACTGAGATCTATACACATATCTGTTTACTTAAATTATTAATATAAAGACTGAAGCTTTATTTCCACATTCACTCTTCAGTAGAATTGAAACATCAGGATTGTGTTCACACAGGGCATTTTTCCTCGGCAAAGAGGATCATCCTCTGCTGTTGACCACTGCTACATTTAGATGTTCACTGTGATGCCATCTGCTGAGGTTGATTGTGTAGTGACCTTAGGCAGTCTGAAACCTGTTCAATCGAGCCCATATACAGAGTTCTGGGTGGGAACCAGGAGGACAGATGGTTGGGTTGGAGATGAGAAACTTGTTTGTCACAGCTGATGAAACCCATTCTTTTTGCCAAAGCCATTAAATGCTATATCCTTGGCACAGTGTTGCTCAGCAAACAGGGCATCTCACTTGGTGGATTCGCTGCAGGTGAAGAGAAGCAGTCAACTATCCTGAACTTTTTATGTTTGCCTACTTCTTTACTTTTCCACCTCCAGCGTCTTAAGATTAAGGCAAGGCTCAGCAACAGGGCACTCTATGCTCAACCGAGTACAGCATTCCACATATGTATTAGTAAAAATGTCGGCGTGCACTGGGGGCAGCTGCCGTACACCTCTGCTACTGCTTTAAAATCCATGTGCCTGTAGCTGAATAGAACAAAACAGCAAAAAAATAATAAATAAATAAATAAATAAATAAGGAAGTTGTAAAATTTCAAATAAACCAAGAGGCTTTTCATATCCTTTTATGTCTGATGAACATTTCTCAGTTCCAGTGGTTTGTAAAAGGCACATTCCAACTGTTACAAGATATAATGTATATATAATCAAATAAAATAATTACTGTAAAAGTATTTTAAAACTTGGAGAGGAGCTAGTTTGTCCCCACCCTGTCTGTATTTGGTAACACTAATATGCCTCCAGTTAATATATGTAAGTTATGAAAACTACAAGCTAATGTTAAAACATTGTATAAAGCAGGTATTTTAAAAGTCAAATTTCAACATGAAAACCCATGAACAGTGCACATTATATCGATTCTCTTTATTCAGGAAAACATGAACATTGAAAATTTGCCAGAAATCAAATCTCTTCTCTCCTTGGAGGTTTGCCCAAGCTTATCAGAAGCATTCACTGTACTTTAAACATTTTTAGGACAATAGAGGAACAACTGTCTACACATAATGTATTTCATGTGCCTGCACTTACAAACAAATATTTACTAAACACTCATACTTGCATTTTATTGTTTTGATGACTGACTTCATATGATTATTCAGCTGTTTAAATGTTGGCTCATCATGAAGATTTTGTTAATACGTTGCAAATTTAGTTCAACCTTTTCACCTGATGCAGTCATGACTTCCCTGTGGAAGGCTGTATACTTGAGATGTTTATTGTCTTTAGTTTTTTCCTTGTCCCTTTGCAACAATATTCTGGTATGAAATTCTTGTATCCATATTTCAACATTTTCTAGCATGAGTATATACAGTGGGATTTTGCTATGATAGAATAGGTGAATATATATTAATATCTCCACTTCTTTCTCCAAGTTTACTGCATCTATTTAAACTGCTAGTAGTTGTATAAAATGACACCCTAAAGCTGTATTTTTCTCATAGAATATTGGAAACAACTGATCTCACTAATAATTTAATTTTTGCTATAAAACATGAAAATGTACATAAATGTACATATTGCTTTCCCCTTCTGATCCACTAATGTAAGCTGCTACTTTCTTATTGACTGATAAGTACATATACATGGATAGTTTTGAAAGCTCATTTTGTGGTAGATACTGAGGTGTGTTAGATACGTGTTAGAGACACGTGTAATCCATGAGATGGGTTCATGCACTCCAGGCCAACTTGGACTACACAGAAAGAGCCAGTCTCAGAGAGAAAACAACAACAAAAAAATGTTGCCAACAATTGCTTTTAGGATTATATATTATATATTTTGTTTATTTCACCAATTTTCTGTTAAATTCAATTAATATTTTGAATATTAAAGTATTAACTGAATTTCTTGAGATAATTTTGCCATGAACACTTTACTCTTCTGATCTCCATGGCATTGCATGACACAGTGAACTCACATACATGCAGGCAATATGCCCATATACATAAAATAAAAATAATAAATAAAGTATTTTTTAAAATATTTTATAAATTATCCTTATTTTATGTGTATGGGTATATTGCCTACATGTATGTAAGTTCACCCATGTCATGTAATGCCTGTGGAGGTCAGAGGAGGGTGTCAGATTTCCTGGAACTGGAGTTATGAATGGTAGTTAGCAGGCATGTCAGTGCTGGGAATCAAACATGGGTCCTCTGTAAGAGCAGTCACTGCTCTTAACTGCTGAGCCATATTTTGATGCTATGATTTGTGGCACATCCATAAGGGTCCTTTTGGAATTTACCACATTTACTATGAATGCATATATAATATGAATGGAAATAATAACAATGATAATTTCTACTATCAAGTGAGCAATAATCGCATTTCAAGTATTATTTTGTGGATTAATCATGTCAGTAGTTACATAACAACTTAAGCTTATCATTATTAAACTATAGAAAACAAAATTTTACTTTTCTCATTTTGAACTATCTAAAATATAATTGTTTAAAGAAATAGTATTATAAATGCTTGGGATAATTTTTTATAAGTAAAAAGAATGATGAAGCAAGAGAAACGAAACAAATTTAGAATATTCTTTACTAAAGCACCTTTACCACATACGAATTTATCCATTATTTTTAGAACAGACTACAGTATTTTCATAGACATTCACAACAGGTAAGTTATAGAAGCAGCCTAGGTATCCATTAACAGAGTCATGGATATAGAAAATATGCTTTTTATTCACAGTGGGAAAATTTTCAGTCATAATACATGCCATATGCCATTTGCAGGAAAATGTATGCAATTAAAAATAATTATATCGACTAATGAGGTCAGTCTCAGAAAACCAAATATCACGTTTACATCCACTGATGGATGGGTCCTAGATTTTATGTAGATACACAAAATTACTAGGATAACAGAGGTCATTGATGGAGGCATAAAAATGAGGAGGGTTGTAGGACATGGGAGGAGGATTTGCTTAAAATAAGTTACATACTTGCATGAAAAGGACCTTAGGTATCTCATAATAATAAAATAAGAATAAACACAGCAATGAAAACAAATTATGAATAGGTAATGCATGTATAAATGAGTTCTCTATAAATAATCTTTATGTAAAATACTAGGCACATTAACAAAAGAATAAACATAAAGGATTTGGTCATAATACATGGTGTGAATACCGTTCCAAAGAGAAGTCTTGCCTGGGGGTCTGCATGTGCCTTTCCTCCTGTGACAGCATGGAAAGTGGGATCACTTTTGAATTTATCACTCTTTTTTTTATAACATCATCAGAATCGCTCACAGTTGGTGTTCTGTTTTGCTTCTGAGAAATTCACACATTATTTTAACCCCCCCCCTTTGGCTTAGAATGTCTTGCCTTCATTGAATGTAACCACTTTTCATATGTAAACTAGTTTTAATAACTGTGATTTCAATAAGAGTCAACAGTGTGACATTGCTGTCAAAAGATAGCTAATGCATTATTAGGCATTATTAATAGAACCGTAGTGTTCTGAGTAAAAGAGGAAGCACTTCTGTTTGTGAGTTAATCATACACGATCTGAAGTATCATTTTCAGTTCTGGGCATCACATCTAAAAGGGACATCGACAAGTGTTATAAAGATGTTGCCACATGGATGATCAAGATATTGAGGGTATTCAAGTCATTTGAATAAGGGTATTGTATAGAAATTAAAAAGTAACGGGTGTTAGGAAAACATATTACATAGAAATAAAATTTCATGAACTGGTATCTGGGATGTTATATCTCAGAACAAGGAATAAGGTTTCCATAATTTCTGTATACCCAAACTGTGACGGCTGAGATAACCAAAGAGGCTCTTGTAGCTGAAAATTGATCTCCAGGGCTTCCAAAGATGACTGCCAGCTCAATGCACCCTGTGAAGAAGGCATTTCCTTTGTGAGTAATTAGTTCAAACTAAACAATAAATTTTACAATTTAATAATGGTAACAGCAATTTTATTCATCAAAATAGAAGCATTATAGATTCACCAAAATAATACAATTATTATGCCAACAGTGGTAAATTTTGTTCATGATTTTAATTTTTGAAAGCCCTCTAGGAAAAATGAATGTGGTTGCGATTTTGTAATAAATGTAATTTTCTGTCAGGTCATTCCTTTTAACAATAAAAATCAAGTCAGGGTAGGGTTGAGGATGAGTGTATGCTTTAAACCTAGGTGCATGGGTTCACTCAGACATTAGCTGAAAAACAACAGCAACAACTTATTCATGTACCTCAGACAAGAAAAGTAAATTTTAAATATTGAGGATGCTATTGGGCTTGTGTATCAATGTCATAATACGTGTGCAACTTCTATTAGGATCAGAGTAAAACAGGTCAAGATTAAACATAACTAAGGAAATTAAAATGATGTCCCTTCCGTTACCATTTTAGGCAACATTTTGTGACTGCATATAATCCAATCATATGAACTAACACGATCTATTCCGATTTATTTCCGTCTTTAAAAACTTTCTACAAGACAAAATCATGATTCTCAGAAGCCTAGGCTGTAGTAGCCTCTTTCAGGAGGAGATACAGCTCAGTGCTGCACTTACAAGAGAGAATCCAAGTAAAATGTATGCTCACATCTGAATATACTCATAGTTGGAAACTGTATGTTCTAATATAGTGGAAGATAATTATTTAATGAAAACTTCTTTCTATTCATAGGGACTGGTGTTTTCCTCTTTTTAAAAAAATATTTCTTGACCATCGACTAATACATATTTATAATAGCAGCCAGTGAAATTACGAATGTACTGCTAAGGATCTGAGCATTAACTGCACTATTCATATATTTAACAATTTTATTGATTTAGTTGCATGATTATATATTTAATATAATTCAGCAGGCCTTATTTTTCATTAAAGGTGTGTTCTATGTATTTATCCTCCTGTTATTTTAGGATCTTCAGGGGGAATTTTCCTCTTTATTTCCATTTCTTTTAGAAACATTTTAAGCATGCATCTACCCCTGGACTCACCCTTAATCTTCTCTCTCTAATCTTCCTTTCCCCTCTCCTCCCTCCCCTAACCCACCTTTCAGATTTTTTAAGAAAAAGTCTCTGCATTTAGCCCACGTTACCCGAGTTCCTTGCCTGCTGCCTCTGCCCCCAGAGTGCTTGGGATTGAGACCTGTGTCATCACACTTGACTCAAGCCTCCCTGTATTTTTATTTCTGTTTTTATATTTAACCAAACTCAAAGAAAATAGTGGACCCATCTCACTAATATTCATGTAGTTTTGTGGGTATATTTATCAAAATTTTACAGTCAATTGATAATTCAAACTGGTTATATATGTTACATTTATTTATGGACTCATTTAATCATTGTTTTTCTTTTTGGAGATGGGGGTCTTATTTAGCCATTTATACTGCCCCCCAAGTGCTGAACACAGGTGTGCAGCACCACACCTGTTTTAACTCTCTGTGTACCTGCTACTCCTTTATTATCTTAACTCTAAGCAGTATCCCTTAGTTCATATTACAAGATTAGAAATTATGAAGGAAAATTTAAAAGGTAGAGATAAAGCCAGGCATGATGGCGCGTGCCTTAATCCCAGCACTCGGGAGGCAGAGGCAGGCAGATCTCTGTGAGTTCAAGGCCAGCCTGGTCTATACAGTGAGTTTCAGGATAGCTGGGGCTACAGGGAGACCTTGTCTCAGAAAAAAGACCCCCCCCAAAAAAAAGTAGAGATAAAACTTGCTTGTGATCTTTATTTAGGTGAATTATAAGACTTGATTGCCTTTTGTGCCCATGTGCCCAGTGTCTGAGACACAGAATTAAACTAAGCAATAACGGTGTGTTTATAGGATTCAGTTATAACAAACTTCAATCTTATCAAATAAAAAATAAACTTAACACTTAAAATCAGTTACAGGCATGATAAATGAAGCAAATTATTTAGGAGTTCAAAAGTTGTTTTTAAAGATAAAATGTGGATGTAATTCCTGTCATGTGAACAGACCTGTGTAGTCTTCCTAGAAGTAAGATAGCAGAAAGATTGGGATGAACCATGCATGCACCGAATCTTTGGGAACCATATTAGCTATCGTGGTTTCCAAAGTCATGTGAGATTCTTTCAAATTTAGATTTAATGGAAACACAGTGCTGGGGAAAATTCATCATTTTGTGTAATTGAAAGTTCAGTACAATAAGTAAAGCTTACTGTGAGAAATAGCTCTTAATACGGAGTGGCGAGGTATAAATGACTACAAATAAAATAGAGCAGCGCAGGTTTATTTCTTCAAGTATTACATAAGCTGTATTGTGTTAAAGGAAGTACTAATTGATTTGATTATTAAATAAAATGCTCCTCTTGATGTGTATCATACAAAGATTTCTCAAGGCCTAAGTGAATAAATCAATGAATTATTTCAAGTGAACATACATATTAATCATTAAACAGTTAATGTTAGCACCACTGAAGACTGATCACGACCTCTTAGGTTCTCCATTTTCTGTTCTTCCAAAATAGATTAGCTTCAATTTATATCAGTTTTTATTTATTTTTTAAATATTCACAGTTTTTGAGACATGGTGTCCCTGTCTCCCTGTCTGGCTTGGAACTCCCTATGTAGAACAGACTGTTCTCAACCTCAGAGACTCACCTGCCACTTCTTCCCGAGTGCTGGGATTAAAGATGTCAAGCCGGTTTTTATTTTCTATATTAGCATGTGTTAACTATATAAATACATGGTTGTATTTTTATACATGATGCATGGTGTGCACTGCTCATATGTGAAGCTGTTTTTTTTACTGTCCTCTGTGTAATAGTCCCAATCCTGTGTGATTACTCCTGCACTCAGGTTCACTATTTTAGCTCTCACATGGGTGAGAACATTCAGCCCTGTCCTTCAATGTCTATCCTTGTTTGCTTACATAAGATCCTACATTTCCATTGCTTTTGCTACCGCTGACAAGCTTTCATTCCTCCTTAGTCGACCAATAGGCCGTTATGTTTATATGCCTCGTTTTCATTATCTGTTCATCTGCTGTTGGGGACCTAGGCTGAGGCCATATCTTAGCCACTGTGAAGTGTGCCTACTGTAATTAACACGAGCATGCGACTAAGTTTCTGACAGTCATTGTGAATCCAGGTGTGGCATATCTGAATCTTAGCTTCAAGTCATAAATTTTTCTACATTTATTCTGAAATCTATAGAAATTAAATCCAACTAAATTTTTATTTCATGGTTTTAAGCTAATCAACTTATGTCATTTAATCATGCGATTGATGGCTAGTTTATATTACATGATTTATAATTACCTTATCTTGAATATAAGATAATTTATTAATGTTATCTACACTCAGTGGAAATGTGGATTTTCCTTAAAACCCACATTTGACTATTAAAACACATTGAAGAATTTCAGATCATTGATATTTAGGATCTGCTGTGTATAATATATGATTTGCAAATAGGGATAATTTGACTTCTTCTTTTTCAACTAGTACACATTAACTTTCCTTCTCTTGTCTTTCTAGTCTAGATATATTTTTATGCGCTATATTGAAAGAAATAAGAGTGGATAGCATTGTCTGGTTCCCGGTATACTTGTTTTTTTTGTGTGGGATGGGTATTTATTTAATTTTATTGTTTTATTTTACTTTATCTTACTTTATTTTATTTTATTATTTTATTTTAGACAGGGTCTCCAAGTAGCCTCAGCTGGCCTGGAACTTGTTATGTAGACAAAATGACCTTCCACCTTCTAAAGATTCTCCTTCCTCTGCCTCCCTAATGCTGGAGTTAAATGTGTGCATCACTAAACTTGATATGGTTCCCGAATTTAATGGAAATACTTCCAGTTTTTCTCTATTTAGAATGATGTTGATTGTGTTTGTTGCATATAAATAACCTTAATTTTTTTGAGGTAAGTTTCCTGCACACCAGTTCCTTCTAGGATCTTTATCCTGAATGCATGTTAGATTTTGTCAAAGCCTTTTCTATGTTTATTAAAATGATCATGTGCAAGCCGGGCATGGTGGCACATGCCTTTAATCCCAGCATTTGGGAGGCAGAGGCAGGCGGATCTTTGTGAGTTCAAGGCCAGCCTGGTTTACGTAGTGAGTTCCAGGACAGATGGGGCAACGGGGAGCCCCTGTCTCAAAAAGACAAAAAAAAAAAAAAAAAAAAAAAAAAAAATGATCATGTGATTTTTGTCTTTAAGTCAATTTATGTAATTTATTACATTTACTGTCTTACATATGTTAAACCAGCCATGCATCTCTGGAATAAAATGAGCTTGATCATTGTGCTTAATCTTTTTGATATATATCTTACACAATTTGCAAGTGTTTTTGGATTAATTTTTCATCTGTGTTCATTAGGAAAATGGTATTATAGTTTTCTTTATGTGTGTCTCTACCTGGTTTTTGCAATAAAGTGATATTGACTTCACAGAGGGAGTTTGGAAGTTCTCCATCTGATTCTATCTTTATTGAATAATTTAAGCAGTATTGGCCACAGATCTCCAATGATCTGGTAGATTCTGCTGTGAATCCATCTGGACCAGGGCTTTAAATTGCTGTTTTGATTTCCTCATTTTTTATGGTCTAAGTTGCTGTTTAGCTGTTGATCTCTTCTTGGTTTAACACTGGTGGTTTCATTGACTTTAGAAATTTGCCCATTTCTCTTAAATGTTCTAATGTAATAGTGTATAGGTTTCTGAAGTATTTCCACATGTTTTGGATCCCTTTGATCTCTGTTTCAATGTTTCCCTGTCACCTCAGATTTTGTGATTTTGCTCTTTCTTTGGGTTAGCTGGGTCTGTCTATTTTGCTATCTTTTCAAAGGACCAGCTCTTAGATTCATTGATTATTTGTATTGTTTTTCTGTATTTCATTTACTTCTACTCTGCTTTTTATTATTCCTTCTTGTCTGCTGGGTTTGTGTTTGGATTGCAGTTGCTTTTCAAGTGTCTTGAGTTGCAATGTTAAGTCACTTATTTGTGTTCTTTCTGATTTTTTTAATGTAGGCACTTAGAGCTATAAACTTCCCTCTAAGGACTGCTTTCAATGTGTCCCCAGAGGTTTTTGCGTGTGTGTGTGTGTGTGTGTGTGTGTGTGTGTGTGTGAGAGAGAGAGAGAGAGAGAGAGAGAGAGAGAGAGAGAGAGCTGCTTTGTAATTTTCATTTAATTTGGGGAATATTTTTAGTTTCTTCTTGATTTCTTCTTATCACTATTCATCATCAGGAGGGTATTGTTTAATCTCCATGAATTCATGTCGTTTCTAAAGTTTATTTGCTGTTGTTTTTTATCTTTATTGCATTGTGGTTTGACAGAGTATGTGGAATTGTTTCAATTTTTTTTAGTCTTTGTTCTGGTTTGTTTTGTGCCCCTCCACCCCATGCATGGTCTACATAAACTGCCAAGTACTGATGGATAGTGTGTGTAATCTTTGGCATTTGGGTGGAATAGTCTGCATATGACTTTCAGATCCATTTGATGTATGATATCACTTAATTGAGATATTTTTCAGTTTATTCTTTTTTAAGATGACCTGTTTCTTGGAGAGAGTGGGTACTGAAGTCATCTACTATTACTGAGTTGGGGTTAATCTGCATTTCCTTGGATAATATTTTCACCCTAAGGTGGTATCTAGCCTTGAAGGTAAGATCAATTTCTTGTAGAGAAAAAAAATGCTGGACTCTGTTTCTTTTTTACAATATATATTTTATTACATTTTTATGCATTTCATGCCTATGGTAACCCACATTTGACCCAACAGCCTCAGCATGTATGACAGGATTTTGGTTCTTAATCCAGTTAGCTAGCCTGTGTCTGTTTTTAAGATGAGGGCATTGATATTTAAGTTATTATTGACAGATGTGTATTGGTTTCTGTCGTTTTATTTTCTGTTTGTTGTTCTTAGTCCTATTTTGTGCTTTCATAATTATATCTTCATTTGTTTTCATTCTGTAGCCTCTTGACTATTGCCATCCCTTTATTCAGTCCTTTGTATTGCTTCAAGTATTCTCTGTTGTGCTGTTTTGGTGGACATGAATTCTGTCAGCCTATCTGTATCCTGGAAGATTTTTCATTCCCTTTCAACTCTAATAGACAGTTATGCTCGGTAAAGTATTCTGGGTTGAGAGCTATGAACATTTAGTACTTGGTAAACTTTACACCAGGCTCTTCTGGATTTTACAGCTTGTAGTGGAAAGTCTGCTCTAGTTCTGACTGGTTTGTTGTTTGTTTTCTTGCAACTTTCAGTAACCCATCTTTGTTCTGTGTATTTGGTGTTTCTACTACGATATGCCATGGGGATATTTCTCTTCTGGTCCTATCTGATTGGTGTACTCTGTGCTGCTTCTATCAGTATGGTAGGTCTTTAATTTAGGAAATTTTTCTTCTAGAAGCCTGTTGAACATCTGGCCATTGACCTGAGACATTTCTCCTTTGTCGATGCTTATAACACACGGATTTTGGTGTTTTCAAGGTTTCCCACATTTTCTGTATATATTATATATGTATAAGTATATATATATTTATATATATGTCTTTTTATCATTCTCTTTGCTTGAGTGATCAAATCTTCAATTTTATTTGTCTAGTCTTGATATTGTGTTTTCCATTTGATTCATTCCGCTTGTGTGGCTATTTCCTTTGGTTTCAAATTGACTTCAGGGGTTTTCAACTACATTTCAGTTTGAGGTTTCTTCAGTGTTTCTCTTCCATGAATTCACCTTCAGATTCTAAGCGGTCTTTGTCATTTCATTCAGTCATATATTTGTGTTTTCTTGAAATTCAGTCAGGAATTTATTCCTATTCTCTTGATTTCTTTGAGTTGCTTGTTTGTGTTTCCCTTAAAGTCCCTGAATGCTTAGATCATGTTTATGATTGTTCTTTAAGTTCTGCATCCTGGGGTCCACTGTAGAGCACTCCTATAGGACTGGTGGGCTTTGATGGGAATATACTCTCTAGGAAATATATATAAAACATTGTGACCTGTCATATGTAATTCTTTTGTTGGTTGTGTGTCTGCTAGGAAATTCTAGTTTGCCTTTGTTAAGTTGAAGTTTGCTTCTGTTTTTATTTTTGTTATAGTTTTGTTGCTTTCTGGAAGTTATCAATATTTAGTTGGTCTGTGCTTCAGGTTCTCACTTTTATTTTTAGTTGGAGGGATGGGATGGTTCTAGGCAGCCTAGTCAGGAGCTCCCAGGCCATGCAAAAGGGCAGAGTCCCAAATCAGGAGGATGAAGTGTGAGTGGGCAGGTTCTCACTACCTATGTAGTGGATATGAGCCCTGGAGCAGTGCAAAGGGCCACAGTGCCAATGGGCCTACTCTCAAAGAAGGATCATTTAAAACAATTTTTGAATTTTTTTTTATTAATTTTCAGAGAATGTCATAGAATGTCCTCTATCTCCTCTGAGATCAACACCAACTTCCTTACACTCTCTCCACCCACTGAATTTCATATCTTCTTATATTTTTTAATAATTACTGAGTTGAATTTGTATTCCTAAAATACTCTTGGTTGTTAGTCCGTCCTTGGACTTTGGCAAACTACCAGGGCTTACGCCCTTATAGAAAACCCACTCTTCATCTCTCAGAAGCTATCAATTACCAATTGTTCCTCAACTCAGAGCAGGTCCATGTACCCACCTCCCACTTCCATGCTGGGACTTTTTCTGGCTTGAGTTTACACAAACCTTGTGCATGTTGTCACAACTGCTGAGTCCACAAGTGCAACTGCTTTGTAGTATCTGGAAAACACTGTATAACAGTCATCGCATGCCTATGTCTCTTACACTCTTTCCACACCTTCTTCCTCGATGATCCCTGAGGGATCCCTGGGGGAAGCTAGGTATATTATATATATCCTGTTATGACGGAAGACTCTAAAGTCTCTTACTTTCTGCATGTCAACTAGTTGTGGGTTTCTGTGTTAACAGCCATCTACTGCTAAAACAAGCTTCTCCAGTAGGAGTTTAGATATGTGTTAATCCATGTATATGATGATAAATCATTAGGACTCTATTTAATATTATGTCCATTTAGCAGAATAATTGTAGTATTAGGCGTTCCCCAGGGGTCTATTGCCTATCCATCACAGGTTCTTGGCCCCAAGAGCAGTGCTAGGTTCCAGCTTGTGGAGTGGGCCTTAAATCTAATCAGAAGGTGGTTTGTTATGGTGGTAGCATTTGTGCCACTATTGTACGAGTGGACATATCTTGCCATGCCAGTTGCTATTGTAGCTCACAGGATTCACAGTGGAGTAAGGTTGGTGATTGCTCTTTTCAGGCAACATTCATAGCACCTCTTAGCAGTATGAAAACTAGCCAGGAGGGATGAAGCTTCCATGTCAGTATCATCTTGATTTCTTCACAGTCTATGACTCATGTATGTAGTATATCCAGCGGGAGGTCTTGCCGTTAAGTATGGAAGGATACACCAAGAATGATGGTAAGACCCAGCAATGTGCCATGGTCCAAGGGAATCCCAGCGAAAATCCCAAATGATGTAATGCATTCCTTTGTCTGGGCTTTTCATTTGCTAGCTTGTGGGTGTCTTATAAGCCCACTGTCCCTCCGTTATAGGTTAACTCTACTTAAAGACTTTTAATACATTTATATTTTTAGGAAGCTCCTACAATAGTGGGTTTCTATATGAATTTTTCGGAAGACCTGTAGTGTTAAGTGTTCCTCCCCATAATGCCTCCTTTATTCTGCACCTACCTACCCCTATCTGTCCTGTTACTCCCTTTTCCTCTATATCAGTGCACTAACTTTGAAGTCCCCTCCCTCATGTCCCCTAAATAGTGTCCTGCCTCTGTGGGTTTTTCCAGTGAAACACACATAGTAAAAGATTCAAAGCTAGCATCTAAGTATGGAAGAGACCAGGTGACATTTGGTTTTCCGGTTCTGGGTTATCTCATTCAAGATGATTCCTTCCAGTTTTATCCACCTACTTGCAAATTTTATAACCTCATTTTCCTTAACATCTGTGTGGATAATATTCCACACAGAAAATTTACCATATTTTTACTATTCATTTATCAGTTGATGGAGATTTAGGTTGCTTCCGTTTTCTGGCTGTTATGAACAGAACAACAGTGACCATGAAAGGGCAGGTGTAACTCTAATAGGAGACAGAACACTTTGGTTGTATGCCCAGAAGTGGTATAGTTTGACCATGTGCTAAATCTATTTCTATCCTTTGGAGGAACCTCCACAGTGACTTCTCTGGTGGCTGTACCAGTTTCCTCTTATGCCAGTAGTCAGAGTTAGCCTTTCCTCAAAGCCATGCCAGCATTATTTTGGTCATTTGGATGGCTTTTATTCAAGCTTAGCCATTTCTATCTGTTTAAGATGAGATTTCAAACCAGTTTTAATTTGTATTTCCCTGAAAGCTGAGGACGCGGGACATCTTGAAATTATTTTATAGCCATTTGCATTTTACCTTTGAGGACTTTCTTTTTAGTTTCTTGCCACAAATATTAATGTGGTTGTTTCTATTTTGCTAAACTGCATCTTCAGCATCAACAGCTTTGTAGATTCAAATCAGTGCCTCAGTTACATGGACTTCCTGTAAATATAATTCCAGAATTCCTGAGTGAACTGATAGCTGTCTTTATAAACATTAAAATATATTTTCCCATTTGTATTTTATTTGTTTTCAGTGAGGTGTTTAGTACAACCCACTCAGTCTACCATGTAGCAAGTAGGGTGCATACTTTAAAAAAAACTGTTCTAGGAAATCTCTAATAATGCACAATGCCAGTCAATCTCAAAACATAATGAGACAGGTTTACATAGGATTTTCTTATGTCCAGTTAGCTCCTTCATCTCCTTCCTAGGAAAAATAAGCTCCAAGGATGACCTTTGATAAAATGAAAATCTTTTAAAATCTAAACTATTTGAAGAATCTTATGGAAGTAACACTGAGCATGTACATCGGTTGTTGGTAACCTTCCGTACTAGCTACTCCTTTATGTTTACTCCAGAAGCTGAACGGATGAGTATAGAGCTGTAGGGGTTTATCCTCGATTTAGAAGCTCATAAAAGCAGATTTGCTGAAAGAAAAGTCAATTGCTAGGGAACCCAAAATTAAATAACATCTCTATACTTATATAGAATCTCCATATTGATTTAAGCGGTAAGCAGCTATCCTGTCTCCATGGTCTAGATTTATGCCATGCCAATAAAAGACACTCGAGTGCTAGTAGTTACTGATGACACTGGTTTAGTTCAGGATCCTGCATTGCACTTAGCATGTATCATTCCCTTTGAAACTCTTGCTCTTTGTGGTTCATTTGGAAATAAGGATAAGATGACAGGACATCTGATACTTTTTTAAGGAAAATGTGTATGTTATACTTCTTTAAGTTTCCTTGGCTGAATCAAAATTCACCATCAGAACACGTTAAAAGGTACATAGAGTTCCTACAGTTCCATGATTTCATTCTTCTTTACCACTGATGGAAATCAAAGCATAGTAATGCCCTATATTTTCTTCATTCATTCATTCATCTCTTGGTGAACATGTAGGTTCATTCTATTCTATCTTTTGTAAAGTGAGCAGAAATAACATCTTTTAAAAATCTCTTTCTTCCAGTGTTAGCACATAAAGTTGTCTTTCTCTATGACCAGGAATCCATCTCTAAAATATCCTCACTACAGGAAGCATTTCCCAGTCCATTTCCCATTTTGGAAGGGTAAAATCTAATGTTTTAAGACACCGAGGAAACAGGACACCAATTTCAAAGACAGAGAAAATAATGTTCAGACACTGGGAAACTCCAGTGTACTTGCTGTGAAGCAATTTCTGAATTGAAGTATTACTTCCAAGAGGGAGCAGGAAGCTCATAAGACTCTTAAAGACCTACAAGACCCCCACCACAAGGTTATAGAAACAGTAGCAACTGTTGGGTAAAGGAACCCTCTGACTGAAGAGATGCCTGAAGTTAGGCAGGGAGCTCCAGAGATACAGCTTCATAGTGAACACCAAGGGCTTTTGGTGACATAACTGCCTTTGAAAAGACCATGTTCCTGTAAGTCATCACCCATATTCCCATACGGCCAGGAAGTGCATTTATTCAATAAATTTCACTTTAGCGAATCCCTGCTTTATGTATCATTCATGCCCTATCTGGGGGTGAATAGATTATTTTGTGTCTCCACAGTAAAAGTTACATGATAGTGCTTACTTAACGTGTCCTGCTGTGAGAAACTAAGGCCCAGGACCCACCACACACAGAGAAGACACATGGGATAAAAATGCTGAAATCAGGAACTTATTTATGCCCCGGACACTTAGCAGAGTTTCCTCCAGAAAGTCTTAAACCCCTGGTTCAGATTCCTCTCAGCTTTTACATTCATTGGTGGGTAGGTTGACATTCCAGCCTACATAATACATAATCAGGAGTTACAGATCATCTGTCAGTCTGGTGTCTACAATTAGTGAATTCATGCAGTGAGTATATTTAGAGAAGCAGGAATAAAGAGTGCACAGGTGGGAAGGGGCACCTGTAACCAGTCAAGGGAACTGTCATTGGGTTGTGCCTCAAGCTACAGTTGCAAAAATTTGGGTTTCTGCTTCTTATAATGAAATTTAACATGCTTGGGACCCTCTGGTCCTGACTTTTCCCTTATCAATGCCCCATTTGATGCCCTTTACATGTGTTTCTGTCCTCCACATCCATAGGCTGATATCTCTGGAGGAGCATCTGGAATTTATGGTTTCTTAATGGCAGGAGATAAATCAAATTAGCAGGTTGAAAGTGCAGGAACTGAATAGCAAGACTAGGGAAAGAACCAAAAGGAACCCAGCTAATGGGTGTAGTCAGGACCCCTATTTCCGAATGTCATTCCATCAGGTTCAGGAGTCTGCCAGTTCTTGTCTCCACTTTGTGATTCTTTCTTTTAGTTATTGGGTCATATCACTGACTAGCCACAACTTGTTTATATAAAAACAGCATCTTTATTTATGAAGACACTAAATCCTCTTTTCCTAGCAGTCAACAAATCAAGACCTCTCTTATTCTGTAAAGTTACTCCTGCAGTGGAGTTGAATTGGCCCGGAACAGCTATTATCCATTGAATTATCTGTACAATGCTATCTGGCATTTCCTTGGATGGGATATTATATCCATGAAAACTTTGACAGTTCCACCAACTCCTATACCCACCACAGATTGTACTTTGGGACCGTTTTTACCAGTTTGAGCATTGGAATTCACCCCTGACAAGGGTACCGTTGTGGTCTGGTTACTAGACATTGTCCTTTTGAGGAATGATGGTCGCCAAGATGCAGGATCCTTTCCAGATTGTTGGGAGACATAAGTAAGCATTGGTTCCACATGGGAATATAGTCAGGCTAAGGGTGGCAGCTGATTGTGCTCAGATTTTGTCACATTGGTTATTGGACAGATCACCTGTTTGATCTGTTCCACTGTTGTTAATGTCACATAGGGGTGCCCTTGGGGATAATTTAACTTTTTGGATTGACTCTTTCTCGTCAAAGCCAATGTGGGGTTTTATTTTATTCGTGTTGTCAGTGTGAAAAGGCAAAGCATCATATTGTTTTTGGTTTTGTCTTTGGTTTCTGATTGTTAAGTAGAGTCATGATATTCAGCCAGTTGGAGTCATTGAGATGACAGAGAGTGGTACACAGAGCCTGGTATAGACAATGGTCCAAATCATAGGTGAAGTGAGGGATAGGAGGAGGAGGAGGCACTCACACAGCCTTATCTGATTTGCTATTAGTTTTAGCCAATTTGGCATTAGACATGGTAGGTAGAGGATAACAAGCATGACAACCAGGTGCCTCCAAATAGATATCAGAGGTTTGGAGCAATAACTATCTTGGTTCTTCATGATACACAGTTGGATAGGATCATCATTAGAAAGATGATAAGACTGATATCTGCATGGGGATGATGAATATGCCCCTTGCTTCAGGACTAGGATTGATTAAAATCTCGATTGTCATAGAAACTAGAAGATTCTACAAAGTAGGCATATTATACCTGTACATACCAGGGTTAGGATTATTTTTTTAGTAAACTTAAATTGTTGGGGGCTGTTGCAGTTAGGCCCACAGCAAACAGCAAGGTTTGCAATAATGTTAAGTTTGGGTAAACTGCACCACATTTTGAACATGGTTCCAGCTGTGCCTAGTTATGTCCCTTAGGCTTCCCCTGTAGTGTGATCAGTCAGCCTCCAAGTTTGCAAATGGATCAGGGGAAAGAGACAGGAAGACCCAGTGCTAGCAGAGGCACTATTGGCAGCTGATCACTCTTGGGTGATGGGGGGTCAGTCTTCTCTAAATGAGTGATAGGCTGACCAGGTTCCAGTGGATGAATTTATACCAAATGACACCTGAGTACACAAACTTGACTCAATAGATCTTAACATATATGACAAAATGCATGTAATTCTGTGGCCATGATGTCCGTGGGGGTACAGATAAGAGGGGAGTATAACTATGATTAAGATCTACTGTATGCAATACAGAAAATTTCAATAAAATATGCATTGAAAAAATGTTTAAAACATGGACTAAGGATGCAGAGAACTCAAGCTTCAATCATGGGTAGACTGACCAGCTTCTGGTATGGGTCTCAGTAGTTTGAATCAGGCAGTGCCATCAACAGAGAGTGAAATAAGCACTGCTACCTTAGACAGCTGGTCTCTTCCCACTAAGGGTAATGGGCATTCTGGGTGACAGAGGAGCTCATGTTTCTCCTGGATTCCATCCACAGTACAGCTGCAAGGCTCACAGAAAGGACACCTGGTCAGGACCCCGTAGCTCCCTCTAATGTTGCTGTCTTCCCTGAGAGAGAGCCCACCAGTTATTTACAACCAGTCAGAGCCAGCTTCTACCATAACGTCCATTGGTTGCCCCCGAGTGTCCAGTTTGATCACAGGTTCATAGGGCCCAGTGCCATCAAGCTGGATCTTTCCTCAGTCAGAGTCAATTCTGTCCAGCCCAATGAAGTGCAGGAGTTGCTCAGTCTGATATGGGGTCTGATTTTGTTTTCTCTGGCCTTTCCCCTTTCTTCTTTGTTCTTGTTGGGACACTCTTTCCCTCCAGTGTCCAGTTTCCTTGCAATAGGTGCGTTCATCCCTCTGAAGGGGAGCAGGAGGTCTAGATTTATTTCTCCTCTGGTTTCATTGGGCCCAGGGGGAAATGGTCGTCAGCACAACGATCTTCTGTTTCATTTTCTTGTCTGTCTCCCTTCTAGGACCAGGTCGCAATTCACAAATGCTTTCTTGGCAGTTTCTAACAAGTGGATGCTGTTCATCCCTGTGAACCCTCATAGCTTCTGTAACTTTCTCTCAATATCTCCTTGCTCCTGACCTGCAGAGTAAATATTCACCATTTCTTGGTTTTCAGGGACCTCTGGGTCCAAAGGTGTGTACAGGTAGAAGGCTTCGCATAGCTTCTCATAAACCTCAGAAGGCTTCTCATGATTTTCTAGAGGAATTCAGTGGTCTTAGACACGTTAGTGAGTATCTTAACCCCTCCCCTCTCATCCTTTGGTTGCGGCCTGCTGACACCTTCCTAAGTAGACCCTATCACCTTCTGAATTGGGGTCCCAGCAGGGATCTTCTTCTGACCCCCACTTCCACACGTAGCTTCCATAGTGGCACCTAAGTCATTAACCGTTTCTGAGCCTCAGTCATAATTTGTTGTCTTTCTTCCATATTAGGAAGGGTTAGGAGGAGTTGGTAGCTGTCCCTATAAGGTGGGAAGGTGAATTTGAAAAATAGATTCTATTAGGTCTATCATAGCCTGTGGTTTTCAGAATATGAGTGGGATTTGATGCTCCCAATTAAGCAAGTCTGTGATGGAGAAGGTTTGGCAGTAGGAAATATGCTGTCCTCTCACTACCTTTCCATCCTACGTCCTGTGCCACATGCTGCGACCATCTAGTCTTTTAAGCATCTGCCTTTGGGCTAAGCAGAGGCATCCTTCTCTCTGCTCTGATTCCTCAGAACTGGATGTATGCATTGGCGGTGCAGAAGGAGGCTTATGTCCTGGGCAGTGGAGCATCATTCTTGGGCCTGGGAGAGATGTGCATGATGGTGAACTGTGTGGCAAAGGTGGGGTTTCTGTTCTGGGAAGAAAGGTAAAAGGTGGTAGTGATGTCAGGGGATCATCTAGGTTTTTTTTGAAATATTGGTGGAGCCTTAGAGGGGCCTTGTAGTCACTTACACGAAAGTAGTTCCTAATGGAGGACACAGGCAAGGACTGTAAGTAAAAGGTCCGTGCAAAATGTCACCACCTCACACTAGTGAAGTACAATGTTTGCAGCATAGGCACTCATCTGCAGGCTTGTTAATAAGCACACAGACTCCATGACAAACTTCAAAGCCTGCCACAGCACAGACAGTACCACAGCTTTTAATTATCCAGCTGTCTTGGTGCTGGCTCTGCATTGGGATTGCTTTGGGCTAGAAACAACTTGTACGTCAATATGTTTAATCACACTGACCTTCAGTCTATTAAGCAGTTTGTTATCAGGTTAAGCAATAACATGTTTACACCTATCTTTAAAGACAATGTTATTTTTTATATTGTATTTATTATTTTTATTTTATGTGTTATGAATCTGTTGCCTGCATGTGTGTAAGTGCACCCATGTTGCTCAACGCTCATGGAGGTCAGAAGAGGGCATGAGATTCCCTGGAATTGGCGTTCCACACAGTGGTTAGCTGCTATGTGGGTGCTGGAAACTGAACCCAGGTCCTCTGCAAGAGCAGTCATTGCTCTTAACCGTTGATCCATCTCTCCTGCCCTGACAATGTTCTTAGAATTTTAGAATTAAATTTATTTATTTGTGTCTCTCTCTCTGTGTGTGTATATGTGTGTGTGTGTGTGTGTGTGTGTGTGTGTGTGTGTGCCTGTTACTGCACAGGAGGTCTGAGGATGGCTTGTGGGAGTTGGTTCTCTCCTACGATATTGTAATCCCAGGGACTGAACTCAGTTCCTCAGGTTGGGTGACTCTCTGGGTTTGAGCCAAACAGCATACAAATCAGGTGTGATGGTTTACACCAGTAATTGCAGCACTCAAGAAGAAAAGACAGGATCCTCTGAAGTTCAAAACCATCCTTACTTACAAAGCAGGTTGGAGGCAAGTCTGGGATCATGATGCCCCACCTCAAAAACAAACAAGCATCAGAAAACCAGTGCATCAGAATCTAACTGGTGAAATCCTGAGGAGAGTGTATGGTAAATTTAATCAATTCTCAATAGAACATTATTAATCAAATGTTGTATTGCTATGGCAGATAATTATTAGAAGTCATAGAATAAGTAAGCTATAACTTCATTTAATTTGTCTTCTTCCGTGCAACTTAGTTTTATATTGAAATGTGGTGTGTCAAGCTTGGTTTGCTTTAGTTGAGTTTTCTCTTCTGCCACTGAAAATAAGTACAGTTTGATTAATAAAAAAATTTATCTCATCAGTTATTAGATGTGAATTATAAGGATTTCTACCTTAATTAAAGTTTTATTTCACAAATTTCTGATTTCTTCTATGTCTGGAAATCTTTGTGTGCTACTTCATGAACCTAATACATAAAATGCATTGTTCTTGTTAAATCAAACAACACAATATATTCAATTATTGACTCAATCATTCCTCTGTTTCAATTTGTTTAAAGAGAACATTTTTGCTTTTTAACTATGACATAACTTTAGTCATACAGAAGGAGATTGTTAAGAATAGTACAAAGACTTCTCAGATAATCTGCATGTTCGTGTGATGTAACTGACTTTGTTCCGTCCCTTTCATCACCCTTCAGTGCCTGTGGATGTAAACGGATTTTTATTTTTCTTCAAAATTTCCAAAGTATGTTTCAGATATGATAACCTTTTAAAAAATCTCTAAGTACTACAGTGAAGAATGCTAAGTGACTTAGGGTACTTGTATTGATGCTGTCTCATTATACAATATGAGACCTAATTGAGATTTTGCTAATTGTGTTAACATCTTTGAAAATGAACAAAATACTAAGTAATGTGTCTTCTTCAAGTGTCCTTTGCCTAAGTCAATTTGTGAGTCTTTCATTGCATGAACCTACATGAAGCACAGACTGTTCTTGGTCTCGATGTGCCTATAGCTGTCTCCGGTTAGCACAGATCCCAGGGAATGAGACAGTTGTGACTATGTCAGGCCAAGAGCGATTCTTACCAATAAATTTGTTAACACAAAAAGCAAATTTGGTCTTTTTGGTAAAGCCTTGCACAACAAGTTTCTTTCTCATGAGTTGCTGTTTTCTGTTTGTAATTAGCAGACATCTTCTGGGGAGATGCTATAAGATTTCGTTACTTCCCACTACTTTTTGTGAGCATTGAATGTTTCAAGCAATTATAAAATACTGATATTTCTAGTTGCATTATTGTTTGTATATTTGAGCTTATTTTCTACTGCTAGAAGAGGCTTTGCATTTATTGCATGAATCCTGGTGACATCATATCAGAGAGAGAGAGACCAACAAGAAGGCCATATAATCAGGCCAGTGTTCCCCATCCTGTCCAAGGGAGGCTCTGTGTGGTCTCAGAATCCTGCCAGCTGCAGCCCCTCCACCTTGGACTTCCTAAACCAGTGTGAAAATAAACACTATTTCATATTTCATTATTTTAATATGAAATATACTAATTCAGTCACCATAGTAACAGCAAAAAATGCTGCCAAAGTGAATAATGAATTTCCATAGATGATCCCAAGTTAAACATGTTTAAAATTGAATATTTAAACCTCTACATGTAAGATGAATGCCCCTCTCACCAGAGAGATTTCCTTATGTGGCAGATTAACACACAAACTCACAACTGACCAGTGTTCAGATAACAAGAGACTGCAGAATGCTTCTCCCTTAACAGGATGCCTATTTCATCCCAAGGCTCAGGGATCATTGTGGCAGAGGAGGCAAAAATTGTCAGAGTCAGTGGTGGTGGATGACCACAAGGTCGCGAGCGTTTTCCAGACACCTGATCAGTTACACACATGAACTCACAGCAATAGTGACAGCATGCCCAAGTTCCAAGCAACCTCAAATTAGGCAAAATCCCAGTATCGGCATGGGGAAGCTTGTAAGAAATCCAAACTCAGCCTAAGGAACTTTTGGCAGTTGGTGGCTGCTGGGAAGGGGAGCGACAGTGTGTTACAAGGATGGGACTCTTGGTAGGTTAATCAGGCTCCAGTGGATGGGCCATGTCAGACCCTATGGGCCATATTGTATATCTAATTAGTGAAGTACATTGAATTGGGGGGGTGAAGAAAAGGAGGTGCAGATGGGGTAGGGATCTAAATGCCATCAATTGTATGAAAATCGCAATAAATTTAATAATTTTAATTGATTATTTACATGCTGTGTGTTATGAGTTTATAAATAATGTAGAACAGTGATCAAGAAACATGTCACAGATCTAGAGACTGGGTGTCTGAATCATACCTTATGGCTTTTTTTCATTTATGTAACCCCTCTGTGTCTCAATTTTATTTCTGCAAGGGGGCAATGGTAGTTCGTGTCTCAAAGGTTGATGGCTAAACCCTTATTAATATTAGTTAAGATAGTGTTAAAATCATAATATTGATAAGTAAATGATCAATTTTTAAACTGTTATAGCTTTTCTGATGAGCAGTGAAGAGCCTAAAGTCAGTTGCTCATCATCATGTTGTTAAACATTAAATCTTTCTTTAGGCATTTATTACTAATACATGCAGGCACACAAGTATGAACTGAAATATTGTACAGCAAAAAATATAAAAAAGAAAGATAACTATGTATATAACTCACAAACTATATACTTACAAAATTTTCCTGAAGACATGGGAGGATGATGCTATGAGGTTAGTCTGTGATTACTTTCAGGGAACTGGAAAGATGGGTCAGATGTTAAGAGCATTGGCTGCTCTTGCAAAGGACCCGGGTTCAGTTCCCAGCACCTACTTGGATCCTCACAACCATCAGTGACTCCAGTTCCAGAGCATCTGATGTCTTCTTCTGGCTTCTGCAGGCATTGCATACTTGCGGTGCATTTACATATATACAAACAAACAGTAATACACATACAGAATACAAATACATAAAATTTAAAGAGAGAATTGATTTCATAAGAATTCCTTTCATATGATAGATGTTTGTTTAGAAATAGGAAGGAAAGTTAGAATAGTCAGTATAGATTTGCAGAAAAAATAATTCGTGTTGCATTTGAAGGAGCATAGAATTATCAGCTCGAAAACATGAGGTATTCCGTGTAGTGTAGCCACGTGGTAGAGAGCTATGACACTGGAGGGCCAGTAATATACATGTTAGACTGAAATGATAAATGCAATTAGCTTCCATAGTTATGTTTATTCTTTATTAAAGTATTCTTGGCATGATCTGAGAATGAATTTTCTCATTCTAAGAAACAAACCAAATCAAGCTCTCAACAGGGATGCAGAATTGTTGATGTCTTTACTGTGAATTTGGAGCTGGAATTGCTATTTATTTTTTCTGGCTTTCATCCATTCAGCTGATCCCCACTGTACTTTTCTGGGGGCTAACACATTTGCTTCTCAGGATTAAGTTAAGATTTTGAGCAGGTTTCTGCACCACTGGTGAGTCCCTGCCTCGTTCTTTCCTCTGAGACCTCAAGGAAAAAGACTGGTTGCACACTTTGAAGTATTAATGGTCAGTCCTCGCCCCCAAGTTTGCTTCTTCTCTCAAAGGTTAAATGTGCCCGATTTCTTCCAGCTTTTAACAGCTTTCCAAACCCCTTCAAATGATAGTGTTTTAGATATTTTGTCAGAACTTATAACTGTAATTAGAGGAGAATTTAGTCTGATTTATTTTTCTATTACAAAAATCAGGGAAGGTCTTTAACTTTTAAGTTGTGATCCAATTGTCTTCTGAATTCTATTTTGTAAAGAGCAAATACTTCATTCCAATTTGCATTTTTTTAAAAAAATGTTTTATTTATTATTGTTATTTTATTTGTATGAGTATATTGCCTGCAGGTATGTGAGTGCACCCATGTCATGCAATGCCATGGAGGTAAGAGGAGGGCTTCAGATTCCCCTGGAACTGGAGTTAAGGATGGTTCATAGCTGCCATGTGGTTGCTGGGAATCGAACCCGGGTCCTGTACAAGAGCAGTCAGTGTTCTTAACCTCTGAGCCATCCCTCCAGTGCCCCAATTATCACTTTTATAGGTGGTTCTTGATTGCTTTTTAACTGTCTCATTTCACAGGCTTTCTACTACCCTGCGATAAGCCTAGGTTTGACTGGTGCATGTTCATGTGTGTGATTGTATGGCTTCAATCTCAGATACCCTTATTAAGTCTATGTATTCTTAATTATTTTTGAACATAACTCCTCCTCATTGTTCCCAAGTCAAAGCTATTGTCATGTTTGGCTTTCTCACAAAAATTTTAAGCATTCATTTTCAAGCATTACCTCAAAACCAACAAATGAGAAAACAGTGAATATTCTATGCCTACACTTTCATTTATTATAAAAACAGATGCAAATGATCATAATTCTAATTTGCAGCTTGTCATATTATTGTATTTAAAATCATATGGATTAAAAACAAAACAGTAAGGGGCATGGTGATGGCTCAGCAAATAAGACTTGCCTCCAAGCCTGATGACCTATTTGGTCCCCACAGCCCACATGATTAAAGGAGAATACTGACTGTCAGGTGTAAACCATTCATATACCTCCCACCCCCCAGAAACGCATTATAAATGAATAAGCAAATAAATGTCGAAAAAAATTAGAGAAATATTAAGATTTTAAATTTAAATGTAGTTTCAATTTATACTATTAAAACAAGTCACTTGAAAACAGATACAAAGTCCATATCTTACCAATCAAATCTTATATTTAATACAATATTTTTACCTTACCTATATTAATTCATGATAAATTTTAATTAAAGTTTCACTCCCTTCATGATCCAGATAAAGAATTAAATATTATGTCTAATATAAAATTTTAAAATTTCGTTTTAAGTAATATTTTTTAGACTACCCCTATAAATAATGCACATTTCATTTTGTGTAGAGAACCCAGAGGGAATTTAAAAGGAAAACTTTTTATTGGTTTAGACACTACTCAGTGCATGGTGTCACTCAAATAATAAAGATTGACATGTAGGCTAATGATGATAAAATAGGGTTATATCGACTGCGCAACCAGGCATTTCTTTAGAGCAACAGCAGCTTAAATATCGATAACACGGACGTTTTAATTCATCAGCTTGTGTAAAATGGCTTATTTTGAATTTCTTAACAAATGAAAGTCATTTTAATGAAATAACTATACCTGCATATGTTCTGATCACATTTTCAAATCATCACATTTAAGTACATATACAAATACGGGTGCTGTCAAATCAATTAAAAGTATATTCATCAAATATATAAATCATCTATATTTAACACATATATGTAAATAATATATGTACACACAAACATATATGTATTATATACATTTACACACATAAGTAACTGGGATATCTGAATTTTGAGGAATAATGACTTCCTTTTACCTTACCAGTAAGCCAGTCCTCCAAACTATCTTTGCTGTCAGAAAGAGAAAGTGAGAGTGAGAGAGAGAGAGAGAGAGAGAGAGACAGAGACAGAGACAGAGAGACAGATCAACAGAGAGAAGTGGCTAGGTTGTATTTGAGTCCAGCTTGTACCCTAACATGTTGCTTTCTTTTGGTGCAATACACAGGAGTCTGTCGAAACCATTCTGAAACAGCAGGTCAAGAGGAGAAAAGCAAAAAAAAATTAGATTGATGGAGGACTAGATTGGAAAATATAACAGGGTTTTTGAAGAGTAGATGAATTCAACCACAAAAACCTTAAAACCTGATGGCCAATGTGATTCATTCATTAAACTTAATTCAGTTCTTACTTTGTATATATTTGACCTTAACTATTTCATTATTTTCTGCTTGTTCCATCTCAATTTTGTAGCATTTTCAAATGACCAACTTTAATCTCCTAATATTCTCTATGTTTATTTGCCATTTTATTGTTTAGTCTTTTCTGCTGTTACGTTTAGTGTTTTCTTATTCCTATTAATTTTAGTTTTACTTTTTTTCTCTCATAAAGTAGAATTTCAAGTTATTTGGAAAAGGGAAAACAACCTCTCTCTTTTCTCATAGAAGCAGTTGTATCTGATTACTGGATGTAGTGAAGTTTTGGCAGTTGCTGGTGATCTCAAGCATGGCCGTCAGCATATGTCCGTTACCCTTCTAAACTCTCCCTATAGTAAGAATTCTTGGGGTTATACATTGGTGCTTTGAACATTCATGGATTATTTTTCCATATAGAATGTGTATGCTTCAGTTTACTGAGCAATTAATTAACTTCTCCAGGTTCACTTTCAATTTCTGTCTTTCCTTGAGAGACTACAATTGAAATATCTATCAGTTTTTCCTTAGCTTAATCTAACTTGAGTCTGCTTCAGCCCCTCAGGAGTCCCAAGTCAGCTACAGAGTTGGGAAGAATTTAATCAGAGCTTGAGGAGGGGGTAGTTCTTCCCTGGATCTTTATCTTTTCACATCCTTTGCTCTTTCTCTTGAAGCAGTTCTCGCTGTTCTTGGGATTTCCAGATCTGAGCTATGTAGAGGGTGCTATCTGAGTTAATTTAGTACTACACACCATGTGTGGACTGCTTTTGCCCTTAGAATAAATTCATCGCCTTTGGAATTTTCAGAATTTTCCTCAACATATGGAGTCCTACCTGCTTTTCACGTACTCCTGAGACCGTATTTTTTTCTATAGTTCTTAACATTCAAAGGGTTATTTTGACAAAAGTTACTGTACTAGAAGCTCAGTTTTCAGAAGTTTTGAAAATAAAACATGCTCTTTTCTAAGAGCATGTTTTTGTCCACATGGATCTTCTAGGGATCTACTAATAATCCTAATGATATCATCTAAATTAAACTTACTGACTTTTCTATCTATTATAGAGTAAGCTGGTTACTGATTTTTTCCAAGTGGCAATAAATATACAAAAGCATTGAAACCAGGAAAGATGATGGGTTTGTTATTTCTTTTACTACTGGGAAAAACATGATTCTATTCTGTGCAATAGAGAAAAACCTGTATTCTTTAAAGTGGTGTTATAGTCTCATCTTCAGGACAGAAGCTTAATAGTAACCTCCAAGATGAAGCATCATAAAGACATTGCATTTTAGAGTTTCCATCAACTTGAATTAGTACAAAAACTAATCGAAACTGAGTTACATATATGTAATAAAATATCTAATAGGGCAATAAAGTGCTATAACAAAAAGAGCTTAGCTCATTTGCATAAGCTTCTTATCTGAATTCCTGTAATATTGACGATATTCAACATTTTCAAAAAAGGAGTTTATATAGATGCCATTTAGTACACTGAAATATACTGTCAACAAAATATTAAATGAGGATGCTTTATATTTAATGAGCATTTATTCGTAACATAAAATATTATAATCGTATATCAACAACTGAGTTTAAACCTAACCTAACCAATAAATTGCAGTTGTTTAGAAAATTATTCTTCATTTCATAACAATAGACTCTTCATGGTTTAGGAAAATGAATGATTTGAAAGAAACAATAAGTCATATTTAAACATAACTGATTATGTTCTGTTAGTAAACTCAAGGTATTTTGATGCATATTTAAATAGTCTTTGCATCTATCTTTATGTTTTTGTTGTGAAAAACTCAATGGTATTTGACAGAATCCTATAGTCCAAAACTACTTAAAAGGAAAATAATCAGTTTGTTCATATTTCATTTTTTAATTTATTATGTGTATGAATATTTTCCCTGTATGCATGAGTAATCTCTCCAGCCTCAGTGTGCTAATTTGTATTTGAAATAAAAATTGTTTCAATACTTTACTTTTAACAAATCGGTGATTATCTTTGCTATGAGTATAGAAATAACTCATCCTCCCATTAGGGAAGACAGAAATGGCCATAGTGAGGGTGGGAGGAATGTTATGGCTCTAATAACAGCTTTTAAAAGGACAGATAAAGGCAAGGGACAGATGGGGGAACTCACAGAACTAAGTCCAGTTATTAGCCGGCCAGATATTGGCTGGATTTCAGCCCAGATTACAGGAATATAAACACAGACCGCTAAGAACCAAGTTCCTTAAGGACTAAGCAGCCCATACATAAAATGCAGTGTGCTGCTTTCAGACAGCATTTGAATGAATTGCACAATATCACCACTTTCCCCAGGTGGTGTTAATTATTTCCCGCACGTGACTGTGGCACAAAGTGGTGGGTTATCAAATTGCCTAAACAAACCTATCCCAACATGACATTTCCTCACTGATATTTTAGTTTCCTTTCAATTCACTAAAAAAAAAAAAATCTCAAAATTGTCTTCTTTTTTGCTTGTTTTTTGGCTGGCTGATTATTTTGAAGAAAATTAATAAACTTGAAATGTCTCAGAATAGAAATTCAAAGGGGACATTGAAGTAGATTATCCTTTTCGCTAGGGCACTTATGAGAGCAGGTACTACAAAAGGGCAGAGTGGCAGAGTTTCGAGGATGCAAACGTCTCGTGCAGTGTAAGCACTTGCCTTCTGGTTGTCTCTGATTCCCAGATGTCAGGAGGAGAGGTGAAAGGTTCACTCCTTTGTTAGTGTGTGTCTATCATACGGAATACATGCCTAGGATGCTAGGCAAACTTACTTATGGAAGTGAGAATCACTCATTCTCAGAGCCACAGCACGGTACACGGCATTATTTATTTATTTATTTTTATGGCAGCTATGAAACCAGAGAGATTAAAACTGCTGCAGGAGAGCTTGGCCGCGTGGCCTCTAGCCCAAACCTAGCAGAACCATCACCGAAGGCCATGAAGATGGCACAGCAGGCAACGGCCCTTGCTGCTAGCCTGACAACCTTATTTAGTCTGATTCCTGGAACTCACATAGTCCCACGAATAGTCCTCTGTTCTGCTCACCAGCACACGGAAGCACACAAACAATTAAATAATTACAAAACAATAATTCTAAAGAAGTTACAGAACTTGATCACAGGGTAACATCAGCACAGAGTATAAGAAAATATATTATTTCTATTCAAATGATGCTGAAGAAACACTTACTAAGCGGCCAGGCGTCATCTCCCCCATAAGCATTCTTGCTAATTGGAAATGGACTTTTCATTGCCTGGGATAAGGTCAGGGTATGTGATCCAAATGTAATGGCAGATAACACTTGAAAAAAAAAAAAGCAATCTGCTTTCTAACATGACAAGAATGATTTCCAGTTAATAACAGGGCGAAAGGCCAGTCTTCTCAGTTACCCTTGACTTCACCTAGGACAAAAAAGGAAACTACTTCTGCGTCTCTGAACTACGTAGGCTCTTCCTGGTCATTACTGCTTAGTTATATTTTAGTGATGGAATCTATCATTACTGACTTTATTGACACTAGAGCTGATTTGTTTGTGGGCCTGCTCAATGAAGATAGCCTTTCGTCTGCATTCATACTGCTGAGTACTTGAGATAGTAAGTGCAGCTCTGACTTAATTGCCTGTTACTGGTTCACTTACCCTCTAATCTCAGTGTAAAAAAAGGTATTATTCCTTAATCAAGTCAGGAGATAATGGAAAACTGATATCCCTGAAATATTTGTTTGCTTATTATTGTAGATGTTTTGTGTTATAAGTCAAGGAATTTAATAATTTCTTCAGAAGCTTGAACTCTCACTCAGAAAGTACACTTACATTTACTGAATTTTTGCATATTTTATACAATGTATTTGATCATTTTTAGACACCCTCTCTCCTGTCTGGACCCCTCTTATAGTCCCCTGCTGAATTTCATGTGCTCTGTTGTATATGTTAAGGCAATTGAGTCACATTTGCATCCTCAATGCCCTTCACTGTGTGTCCAGCCACTTGAACCTGGTTACCCTATATAGCTTCACATCCTCAAAGAAGCCTGATTCTCCTCCCACCCCCAATAATTCCTCAGCTAAAGTTGGGGCTACTTCCCCACTTCTCACCTTCTACGCTGGGATTCTGTCTTGTGCTACCAATGCAGTGAATTCATGAGGAACTTCTCAGCTGTCTGAAGAAACCTATTTCCTTGTGGCCATCCACCACCCCTGGCTCTTAGATCTCTCCACCCCATCTTCCACAATGGTCTTTGAGTCTTAGGTGCCAGACGTTTGATACAAGTGTTCTATTCAGGGCTAAGCCACAATGGTCTTTGAGTCTTAGGTGCCAGACATTTGATACGAGTGTCCTATTCAGGGCTAAGCACTCTGTGGTCTCTTATTCTCCGCACTTTGGCCAGTTGTGACTTTCTGGATTAATCATCATCTGCTGCATGAGGAAGCCTGTTAGTGAGAGTTGAGAGGTGCATTAATATTCTTTCTGCCCCCTGTTCTGGAATGCACATGTACCATAAAGAGATTTCTGTATTTTAACCGCCTACCAATTGATCCCTGAGAACCAGAATTTGATAAAAGGTGAGTCTCTAACTTATTTCTTATTTACAATAAATTAATGAGATTTTGACTGTTCTGAATGACATCATTAGTAAATATCATAAAAAAGTTATTTATTCAATGTGAAAGCACTGTAAAAAGAAAGAAATTCTATAAAAAGGCGCACACCTTTAGTCCCAGTACTTGGGAAACAGAAGCAGGTGGATCTCTGTGAGTTCAAAGCCAGCCTGGTTTACATAGTGAGCTCCAGGACAGCTGGGACAACAGGGAAACTCTGTTTCAAAAAGACCAAAAAAAGAAAAAAAAGAAAAAAAGAAAAAGAAAAGGCCTAGTGACCTTCCCCACCCGAGTCTATGATCAAGATCCTGACAACTGAGGTTGGGGTTTTAACAGAGGGTAAAACACATGCATATCTAAGCAATTCTTTTAAAGAGTTGGGGGCAAAGTGACACTTTTAGAGAAATGCCAAATCTTTGAAGCCATGGTGTCAGAAGTCTGATCATCAGGCACAAATGACTCTCTTTAGAATATTTTCACTGTTCTAGGGTTTTTAATATACTAGAAAATATTTAGGAAGATAGACAAATCAAAGTGGATGCCAGCCAATCCAAACAGGTTCCGGTTATAAAAGGGTATTATACTGAATTAGCAAAGAGTGGCCTAGGTAAGCGTACGTCTTACAGCGGCATCTTAGAGTGAACAGGGAATGCTAAAAAAGGTTGCTTGTCTCTGCATTTCTCTCTCTCTCTCTCTCCATCTATCTATCATCTATCTATCTATCTATCATATATCTATCTATCTATCTATCTATCTATCATCTATCTATCTATCTATCATCTATCTATCTATCATCTATCATCTATCTATCTATCTATC
>NW_008352126.1:513308-537464 GCF_000622305.1 Nannospalax galili
TCTTCTTTTAATTATCAGTGAAATACTGAGTTTTTAGACATAATCACAATATATCTATCTATCTATCTATCTATCTATCTATCTATCTATCTATCTATCTATCTATCTATCTATCTATCTATCTATCTATCTATCTATCTATCTATCTATCTATCTATCTATCTATCTATCTATCTATCTATCTATCTATCTATCTATCTATCTATCTATCTATCTATCTATCTATCTATCTATCTATCTATCTATCTATCTATCTATCTATCTATCTATCTATCTATCTATCTATCTATCTATCTATCTATCTATCTATCTATCTATCTATCTATCTATCTATCTATCTATCTATCTATCTATCTATCTATCTATCTATCTATCTATCTATCTATCTATCTATCTATCTATCTATCTATCTATCTATCTATCTATCTATCTATCTATCTATCTATCTATTCATCTATCTATCTATCTATCTATCTATCTATCTATCTATCTATCAGAGCCGGTGTCTCACTATGTATCTCAGCCCAGGTTGTTTTCAAACTTCTATTCTTCTACCTCAGTGTTCCAAGTCCTGGGATTAGAGGTGGGGACCATCATATCCAGCTCACAGGTCATTTCTAAGATTCATTCAAAACACAGAATTTTATGAGGAATGATGTTGCTGTCTTTATTTGACATACATATCATTTCAAGTAACACTTCTGATATAATTTTCATTGTACATTTCTTTTACATATTTACTTAACGGCTCTCATATTTTGAAGTCTGCCAGGCATCTGTCCATACATACAAGACAAACACCATTCCGCGTGGAGGCAAAGACGGGAGAAAAAATGACAAAGAGCAGGTTAGTGGGGGAGGATGGGGTAGTCGAGATGGAGAGAGCCGGTGAGCAATGTTGAGAGAGGGAGAAATGGGGAAATGCATACAGGACGAGTGAAGGATGGAGAGAGGACAAGCTGGCTGGAAAGGAGGGGCTTAAAGCAGGAGAACGAATAGGTGGAGGGAGACCGGGGAGGGGGTGGGAAACAGCAGCTGGCAGTGGATTCTCTTCGCCTGTATATGTGTCTGGTCTTGAGAAGAACCTGAGAATTAGGCACCTACAATATTCTCTTGTAACACAGAGTCCATACAAAGGAAGAGGAAGCTGCATTTTAGTCCTGACTCTCCCTTTTAGCCAATCTGTGGCCCATGGCAAGTAGCATAACCTCTGTGCTTCCATTTCCTGAGAAGAAGCGGGAAAATGCTCCATAATTTCAGATATGTTTTAAAGGTTAAAGGAGAACTTTGCATCCCATATGCACAGTATAACAGCATATAACGTACAATGTCACCTGTCACCATCACCTCATCATCGTACTGACATCTAAGAAGGAGACGTATCAATCAGAAATAATGAGATTCTTAGCAAGCATTTATGCTAGCATCTAAGCAGGTAAGGGCAAATAGATACTGTTAGTTTACATTGGCAAAGTACACGCTACTCATACATTCATTTAAAATCATCTTAATTCAGTTTCCAAGGAGGTGTTATCAGGTAGATAGATTATGATGATGATGATGGTGTAGATGGATGATAGATAGATATGATAGGTAGATGATAGATGACAGATGATAGATAGATCAATAGATCAATAGATGATAGATAGACAGATAGTTGATTTAGACTAATTATCTCCAAATGATTACGCTTGAGTAAAAAGATGGAGGCTGTGGTGTTACAGAAAGCTTTCGTCAGAAAGATTTTTTCAAAATTAGGAAGTATATTATTTCATGGCAGGCCATTAGAAAATATAATCTTCTGAAGAAAACAGCTTATAGAAAGTGATTTTTATAATATCAGTGTTCAGGGTGCTAGCACCCAAAAAGAGAGTGCATTTCGTTCAGTATCTAAGATGCATGGATATCAAAGGAATAACATAACTTTTAAGAAAACTTTAATTTGGACAAGGAATATTCTCTTCTGGGTTTTGTAAAGTTGGATATTTTTTTCTAAAAGCATTCTTATTCTTTTACATTAAAAATACAACAATTTCAACTAAATGACAGTTGCTATCCTCTTGTCAAAACTTTTAAAATTGAGACAAACTCAGAAAATACACTTTCAGAATTTTGTCTGAATTTAAAGAGAATTCTCCGTCTCTTACAGGTCACATGTCAATTCCAAAGCTCTTTATACACTCCAAACTCAACTAAAGTGGTATTTATTTGTTCACGAGATTGCAAAGGTCAGGGTGACACTTATGTTGGTGGAGTTAAGAATTTTACTTGACTGGTGACCAGAATGAACTATACTAAATACCATTATATTTAAATGCAAAGCAAGGCTGATGTGGTACAGGCTTAACCTGTAAGGAACCCATTACTATGTTATTTATCATGCTTAACACTTGGAAAGGGAAACACCCAGCATATCTGTAAATCAGTGACTTGAAAGGAGGAAGCTTAACAAGTCAGACATTTTCATTAGGCATTCATTAGTTCATTTAAAATACTTTGTGGATATGGGAATGGAGTTATTTTCCAAAACAGAAAAAATGAGAAAGGCTAAGCAAGTGATGAAGGTCTGTGGACGTTTGTTATGATACATAGGGGATAAGACAAAAATAATATACAAATAATCTTAAAATTTCTAAGGTCATAGTTTAGTCAACTAGTTTAAGGAACAAAATATATATCTAGTCAAGTTTTAATCTGAGAATATTTGTTTTTTACCCAAGTTTTATCTACATAGCACATGGTAATTAAAAGTACCAGACTGGTGTAACTAACCATATTGGATGTTTAATAGCCTACTTTGAGGCCTATACTAATCTGGTCAGAGGTAATTAAAGGACCGTTTTCACTCCTTGCCCTCCAAGGTCGACTAAGTTCCAGGGGACTATGGAACATCTCTCAGAATGTCCTGTAACTGTGGTGAGTCACCTGTCCTCTTGTTCAAGGAGGCCATAGAAACCTCCCGAGATGGACTTGAACCATTGTCCAGTCTACAAAGAGGAGGGTCAACTCAGAGAAAACATCTCATTCGTGCTTCCAAGTGAAGCCAGCCATGGTAGAGCAGGACCTCTGTCTTATCTTCACATAGATGGAACTGCAAAAGAAAGCAGCCAGGGGCTCCTCCCAAGCCCATGAGACCCCTGAGGAACAGATTCTCAAACAACCTTAAGTGTAAAAATAGATTGACTTGTTTGGGCCAACTGTATGGTCTTAGACACCCAAAAGGAAAGTATAACCAAAGATTAAAGTGATCAGTATTTTCCTTTAAGAGTTCAAGGGATTATATTTCCCAGACATTAGGCTTAAGTCTATATAAAAAGTTATTTAGACAATTATTTCTCATTGATGATTTTGTTCCTAACCAGAAAGTACTGCTCAGATGTAAGACTTCAAATCTTGGTCTCCAATACTGTAGTGTCCACCTGTAGCTAAGGGAGACAACCAGCTATTGTTCTAAAATGATGGATAAATTTGTTTTCTCTCCCTATCTAGAAGCCTTTGAGAGGGAACTAACACTACTTCTAGCCACTCCAGCAGCTATCAAAATACCTGAAATCAAATCCTGAATCTATCACTCTAGAGTCCAGCCTTGGAAGACAAAAGAAAAATGAGGAGGAACCCAACAGAGGGATGCTTTTGGAAACTCTCATCAAGAAATCCCAATGGACTCTGATATAAACATTTGAAATTTGTCCTGTTCTGACATTTTTTCTAGTTCCCTGTCTAGAACTCATAATGCTAACTACTCTTGCCTTTACTTCTCCTTCACATCTCCTATTCACCAGGACTTTCTTTTCCCCCTACAGATAAGAGTTATGCAATTTGGGAGTCTTTTAGATAGACCCACTGAAGGGGTACCCCAATTGCCTCACCCTGTTCAGTATGGAAGAAGCCAGAGCAGTCTTCCTCCCAATTCCTTATCCACAAGTTGAGTAACCTCTTCAGAGGATGATGTGGTAAGAATAGAAGGTAGGAACTGGCTAGGCAGTTAGTGTAAAAAGACCCCAAAGAAACGTAGCCAGTTTCTTGGCTAAAATTCAGTGTCCTTGGGCCTCTTAGCAACATACTCTGTTCCAAAGGACAAAAATGTCAAAAGTATTTGAGAGCTTGTATCTAGTCCTTAAAAGATTAGAGGTAATCCTAAAGGTTACCTCTTCAGAAGGGGGAATGTTAGAGTAGCCAAAAGCCCCATAAAAAATAAAGGAAAAGAGAGTACATGAAATTATCAGAAAAAAGTGATGGGGAGATACGGGAGAAGGTGGAGGGGAGGGAGTGGGCATGGATTTGATCAAAACATCTTACATGCATATGTGATATTCTCAATAAATTATTTTTAAAAAAAACCCATAATGTAAGGGTTGGAGTGATGACTTCATGGTTAAGAGCACTGACTGTTCTTGTAGAAGACCTGGATTTGATTCCCAGTACCTACATGGCAGCTAACAACCCTCCGTATCTCCTGTTCTGGGGATCCATGGGTACATTTACACACATTCAAGCACTACACTCATACACATAAAATAACTATAATAAATAAAATATTTTTAAAACATAAAGGAACGTGGGGGAATTCTCTGATGTGATTAGCTCCATATCCTGTGTGTGGCAGGTGTTACAAGGCTCTATGTATATATTAAAACCCATAGGACTATATATCTCCAGGAGTGAATTTACCTGTATGTTAACAATATATTAAAGCTAACTGTGGTGGCTTACTCCTTAGTCCCAGCACTCAAGAGACAAAGGCAAGCAGATCTCTGTAAGTACAAGGCCTTCTTGGCCTACAAAGTGAGCTTCAGGCCAGCCAGGACTCTATGAGCCTCTCCCTCCACCTCCCCCTCCCCCTCCCCTCTTCCATGTGTATATTATACGCTGCCATGTGCAGCCTTAGCTGGTATCACGAGTCAGCATACATGCTCAATTTCAATTAAGGCTAGCACAGCTGATTACAAGCCCCTCTATATCCACAGCAAGAAGACTTTGGTCAAAGAGCCAGTCTGAAAACCTGGTACCTTAGCTGCATGCTGTGGCTGAAATGTGGATAAATACAAAATCACTGCAGAGAGATGAGCACTATGTAATTGCATCTCCGCTTTATACTTAAAGCAGTGACTAATTTCCTGGTCAGGTTTCCATTCCAAGTCCTCATGTCACATGTGACTGATAACTGAACTCTACCTACCTTTACAGGAGAAATCAACAGAGCTGGGAAAATCTTCCAGCAACCTTCCAGTGCCCAGCCATCAAGACCCCTAGGGCTTATGAACAGGAAGTACTATGATATGTTCTATAGTTGCAGACAGCTGTCCATATAGTAGCTTTTGGTGAGAAGAAGGGAGAATTTCAGAACAACATACAGAAATGGCCAAGAAAACATGGAAAAAGTACTCCAGTGTCCTGCGACCCAAGGAGAAATTGCTGTCAAAAATCTGAGAACTTTTGAAACTGGAGAAAGTCCTGAACAGAAGCAGGAGCAAGGGGGTTCAGGAGGTCCTGGGTGGTGGGGGGGTCTGGGGAGACGTTGAATAACCCTAAAAGTTTTAGGTTGTCACTAACCACATGTTAATAAAAGTGATGTTTGTAGATTTTTTTGAAAAAGTACTTTGCAAGCATTAAGGTGAATTATGGGAATATTTTGTCTTAGGATTTGGCCAATTTTGTATTATCAAATGAATATATATGGCATGAATAATATGAACTCACCAATGGAATCTGTCCATCCCAATATTTCTCGTCTCCTACCCCTTGAGTCTGTGAGGTAGAGTAAAATGTAAGGAAGGCATAAATCCTGACCCAGAAGAGATCAAGGTCAAGGAAACAGGGAGCACAGACACAATCACACGACGGCATCTAACACATGTAGAGAATGAGTGAAGAAAGAGTTTCACTGTCATGAAGGGGCACGGTATGTTTCCAGAAGATGCTACAGGAATTCGTAACAATGGTACAATGGAAAGCAATGGAAGCAGAGTCTCAGCTGTAAATTATTCATGGTACAGATACCCCAGGCAATTATGTGCCAAAAATATCATCTGGTTTCTTTGTAGGAACTAGGGCAATATTTATGACTGATCACTGATGATTTCATCTAAGCTTCACTATCATCATAAACCACCACAAAACACACTGAAAGTTCTAAGAATTCTCTCCTTTATGCTCTAGGTCCATGAGAGTGGGTTGAAGAGATGACTCTCTAGTTGAGCACACTTCCAGACAGCCACCAACATCAATACTGGGCTGCACACAACCAACTTTAACTTCATTTTCAGGAGCTCCAGCACTCTCTTCTGGCTATGTAGGTACCTGCACATATTTGGTATATACTTATACTGATACACACACACACACACACACACACACACACACACACACACACATATATATATGTATGTATATGTGCCTAAAATGTTTTTTACAGAGGGTCCAAAAGAATATTGGATCACTCATGTAAACAGGCACGTACTTCAGCAAGATTAATCTGGTTATATACAGAATGTGGATGAGTTTAGGAGGGGCAGACCCTAACAGCATGAAACAAGGAGGTAACTACCGAAAAGCCAGGTTTAGAAGTTGGGTAATTACAGTTCCATGATGCATAAATTCACATTTCAAAATCTTCACAACAATAGCATGCCCTCCTGAGAAGCACAAAATTGATAAGTCTCTTGTAAGTATTGATATCTACATGAATAGTTTACAAGTCTATAGCTCCTTGAAGTTTGAGTTTGAGAGGGAAATCATGTCATACTCATTTTTATTGACTCTGGAACTTTCTGTGAGACTTTGTTTAAAGCAGTTCCTCATACAATTGTACAGTTAGTAACTTTTAACTCTGTGATTCACACCACATGAATCCAATGCCCCTGAGCAACACAACAGAACAAGGACAGAGAAGTTAAACCACAGCCTTCTCACCTTCTCTCCTCACTCTACCCCGCAGTCACTAGAGAAAAAGCATTCTCTATCTTTCGGGACCCTACCACACACTGATGCTGGTGGATAGAACTGGAAGCTCGGTAATCCACCTTATGTAAGAACCAGAGTCAGGTACAAAGGAACTTCAGAAACAGCAGATGATTTCCCAGAGCTATCACGTGTGCAGGTTGTGAAATAATTCAGTCTCATCTTTCGTCTGTAGCATAAGTTTCACTCACCCCAACAATGTTTCTTCAGATCTTCTCCCCTAGGCTGTCCTTACAAAACCTTGAAAGCAGTTATCCTTCTACCCTTCCATGCATTGTCCTAACCATTCGTCATTACTGTGTGAGAGACTGACTAAGGAGGAAACTGCTTCTGATCTAAAATGGTATTGGTTTCATTCTGCTTAATTACACTAAGATCCAACCGCTTTCTGTCGTATTCAAGTAGAAAAGTGCAAAGAATATTCACATATATAGATTTTCTTCCTTATTAAGCTCTGTCGACACATAGGCCTGGTCACTTGCTTAGCTCCCTTGATTTCATTAACGTTACAAAAAAACAAACAAACGAACGAACAAACAAAACCTGGGCTTGATGCTTCTTCCTTCTCTGTTGTAAGAACCTCAGTTTCTGAATCCTGTGTCCTTGACGTTACTGTAGTTTTACAGAAGTCTTCATAAATAGAGCCCATTTTCTCCTTCATATTATTTTACTGTCATATCTGATTTCTAACAGAAGTGTGATCCTAGCATCTCGTTTTAGAATTCTTTAAAAATAAGTTATAGAAAATATAGTCGAAAAAAAATCTCTTGCCTTCTCTGGAAACAATTTATTTGATTACCATAAATGAGTTTGTCCTCCTTCTTCCTGTCCTTGTTATGAAAGCAATGGTCCCTCTCCCTGTACTCTTCCACTAAATGTCTGCTTTCTTGGCACTTTTCTGCAGGAGATTGATTTAATCCTTTTCATTTAGTATAGATATCTCTAAATGTTAAAAAAAATATTTCTGTCCAAGACAATTAAAAAACTCTTTATAATTAAGGTAGGAATAAAAGCAATTTTCAGGATGAACACCTTGCAATTTGCTACATTATATCCTCTGATTTCAACTTGCTCAGATATATAAATGAATATCATTCAAAATGCAGAAATGATACCGTGTTTGTCAAAAGAAAACCTATAAGTAAACCTAGGAAAACACAGTTCACTACTAAAATTTCAATATCAAACTTTTGTTCAAACAATCTTTAAAAAGTAGCTCAAATCCCCAAGTACAAGCAAAGTCATGTGTATATTTATTCACATATCAGACTTTCTACAAATGTTAAATAGTCAGGATATCAGGCATCCCATTTGGAATTTCACCAGCTGAAACACAGAGGACCCATTATAGACTTATGAAAAATATACAGTAGAGATATTCACCTTCAGTAGAAAATATATTTATAAAAATGAAAAGACACAAAAAGTACCCCGGATACTACAATGAGACAAATTTTTGATGAGAAATTCTGACCAATTTTCACATGAGCTAGAGTAAGTGCTGGGGTATCAAAGAAAGTATGATGAAGAGCTGGAGACTGATACGATTGTCTCCAGCTCTATAAGCCCAGAACACTGAACTCCTAAATATCCAAAAAGGGAACAATAGCTAACAATGATAATAAACCCAAGACATATAGCAATAACCTGATTTAATGTCATATGCACAAAGTTCTGAGGGGAAATTGGATAGGAGAATAAGTTTTAAATATATATTATATATATACATTATATACTAAATATAAATTCAGGAAGATAACTCTTTTAAGAAAAGCAAAACTTTAGTGGTTCTCCTGATTAGAACTAAGAGTTCTCTTTATTATTTTTCATTCATAGTGATAAATAATAAATTAAAGAAACCAAAACAAAAACTAAAAGAGACACTTGAAGGAGTGTTTTATAAGATAACTTTCTTAAACTAAATGAGCATGTTAAAAACAAAATAAATTAGGTTAATTAACGGACTTAAAAAGATAATAAGAGTTATAAATGCACCTGTTAATGGAGAGAATTCTTTTTCATAATTTAAAGAGCTAAAATAAATTGCAGTGTTGTAATATTAGTAATAGATTTGATGGAATCAAAATTAAATGTGATAGGCTATATAGTTTTAATTTAGCAGGTGACATAATTTTCATGCATTGCTTAACAAATGCTTACTGAGCATGTACATTGTGCTAGTACATGTTACTGACATGTGAGGTACAGATATGAAAAACTTAAACTCAATCCTCATGAAGTTTGCATTATTACGTGTATCATTAAAGTATGCTGATGGTTAAATAGGGACTTGCTTGGAGGCTGGCACTCTTTTGGTGGTCCAGGGAAGGCAGGACTCTGGGAGTCATCCCTGACTTTCTTAGGACAGCTTGCTCATAGTGGCAACAACTTGAAGCACAGCTTTTCTGCATCATCGTGTTTAAGGGCAGCAACACTGTGGGAATGACAAATATGTACCTTTCTTTTTCCATACAGGTACCAGAAATGTCTCCCAGAAACAGGAAAAAATTCCAGGTCTAATTACAAAGTCTGATTTCAGAGGATATTTTTCAGGTATCTTTGAAAATTTGGCCATCTCAGGAATAAACTGGAGCAATCACAAAATACTGGATTTTAGGCACACAGCAAAAGAGCTCTCATCTCTAACACAGAATTTCAAGTTACAAAGAAATTACAACCTGTACAAACTTTGGTGTTCCAAATAACATTGGTAAAAAATACAGTCATAAGGCAGGAATGTATTACGTCTCTATGGTCAATTGAAAAGCTCAGCTAACAGGCTGTGTAGAGCTCCCATTCATGCTGTTTTAAATTCCTTTTTGACTACATTTCTACAGAACCACTTACAGAAGTGATGATAAAGTTTCTCCCTTCATTTTGCAGTCAAGATTTTATAGCTCCAAACACAATTGCAAATGCAATTAAAATGCATAATGAAAGTAGACAGAAATCTTTAGTGATTGAAAATTCAGAGCAGCCTCTTATATAACAAGGGTCAAAGCAAACAAGTAAGAAATCTTCATCTTTTTAGAAAGAAATAAAACAATGAGCAATTCCATATAAAGTGTATTACACTTTATATCAGTGTGAGCTGATAATACATAGGGACAACACCTTCATTATACAAAGGCCTCTATAAAAATATGAAAATTTGTTGTTGTTAAGTATGAGTAACAGTAAAAAAAATTAGCAATTATTTAATAATTATTGAAATTTGAGTAAACAAAATTGAAATGAAAAATCTTGATAGAGAAAGAAATAATTTACAAGAGATCTGCAGAAGGGGGGACACTGGAGGAAAAAAATGTTCTAGAAATGAAAGGAAGAAGGTGATGGTTAGTGTTGATAGCCACCTTAACTCTACGTCGAATCACCTGGGAGATGAGCCTATGCGCGTGTCTGCGGGGTTCATGGATGTTAGAAGACCCATCTTAATTGCGGGTGGTACCATGCATCGCAGCAGATTCTGAACAATATAAAATGAAGAAAACTAGTTCATTGCCTTCTTCCAACTGCAGACATATCCTGACCATCTGCTTCAAGGCCCTGCTGACTTGACTTCCACAACCTAATAGGCTGTACCTTGAACTGTGAGCTAAAATTAATCCTTCGTAAAGCCAGTAACACATTCCTTTACTCCCAGCACTCCAGAGGCAGAGGCAGGCGGATCTCTGTGAGATCGTGGCCAACCTGGTCTACATAGTGAGTTCCAGGCCAGCTGGGGCTACAGAGAGACCCTGTCTCCAAAAGACCTAAATAAATAAATAAATAAATAAATAAATAAATAAATAAATAAATAAAATCCTTCCTGTCTTAAATTGCTCTTGCCATAGTATTTTACCACAGTAGCAAAAAGAAACCAAGATACACAGTCGTAGACATAAGGCCAATTCCGAGCGCTGAGGAAACACAGGAACTGTGAAGTCAAACAAAGCCAGGTATGTAGATGGACACCGTTTCCTGGGGCAGTGAATAAAAGAGTTCGGGACTATTTTTCACCCTACAGGACAACGTTACAATCCACAGTACTTTCTGCCAGTTCTTGTTTATGATGGATTAAAACATATTATTTAAGTGGAAATACTAATAAGACTTAAATTTTATAGCTTTGAAAAATATGAACTTAGTCTCCCCTCTGTACTCAGTATATATTTGGCTACATATATTGATAAGAACTGGTATGATTTTTTTGCAGCCTTTAATTTAGGACAGAGGTTATGATAAGTGATCATCTCAATGAAGAAATTATATAATTCACATATACTTCATAGAAATTGCACTTCCTTACCAATGCACTGTTATGAATAATCTTCAACACGTCTATCTTCTCAGCACATTCTTGATAACTACAAATAGACTCATCAAGGACTGAAGAGAAATTATCATTAAATAGTCAATGACCATAATTATTTAACCAACCTACAACACTAATGAAATGTCTCTAATGTTTAGTCAACAGTCTTTGTTACTGATAATGTGAGAGGAGTCTTAGCTTAAAATTATGGACTACGTGATTGAATCAAATGTTGAACTAGCCTGCAAGTCCGTCAACCATCTATCAAAAATCTATCATTTATCTCTCTTTGTATCTCTCAACTATCTATATACCACCTATCATCCATCCATCTATCCATATCTATCTATCTATCTATCTATCTATCTATCTATCTATCTATCATCTATCTATCATCATCCATCTATCTATCATCTATATATCTATCATCTATCTCTCTATATCTATCTGTATATCATCTACTTTTCTCTATCTCTCTATCATCTATCTATCTATCTATATATCAACATCATCTATTTATCTGTCTAAATAACACAATCTTTACTGATTGTAAATTAAAAGTAACTTTTTATATAATACTTCACTGAAAGTGAGAATCAAATAATAACTCATATGTTCAAAAAAGAATGAATGATTTCATATAAAAATTGACAAAAAGGGAAAACTTACACTGAACTGATAAGGCATAGTTTTAAATGCCTTCATTATCAAAAATCTCAGGTTAAGATTGATGATGATTTTTCTCCTCAGATAGTATGCATCACACCTTGCAGAACTAGGCAAGCTAGCTAGTAGGGATAATGCTTCCATAACAGTACTCACTTGATTTCATCATATTCTATGTCTCAATTATTTGTTGTCTTCAGTAACTGGGTATTACCATCAAGTTCTGGTTGGAAGTCAAGAGCAATGGCTATAGCATGTAATGTTTGAGGATCTATGGCACCCCATTGGCCAAAAACTCAAAAAGATGTAACCCATTCCTGGCACTGGGTTTTTTATTTGCCTGTTGGTATTGTCTGATAGGGGATAACTCCGCTTACTGTTTCTTTATATATGTATATATTTTATGAAGCTTCTACAGTAGGAGGTTTCTATGTGATTTTTTTCAAAGGTTCTCAGTGTCAGTTACATTTTGCTGTGCTCCTTCCTTTGCCCAGCCCTCCCATCCCACACAAGCCCCTAACCTTTCCTGCTCCAGTATCCCCCATTTCCTTCTTAGACCACCTGCGTTCTATCATCTCCTTTGAAAGCACTCCACGGGCCTCTTAAGAGTTTTGTGATCTCCTTGGGTACTCCAATTTAAACACATATATCTGAAGATGAATTACAGTCACCTACCTATGAAAAAGAACATGTAATGTTTATTTTTCTGAATCTGGATCATCTCCCTTTGGGTGATTATTTCCAGCATCACCCATTTACCTGCAAAAGTCATAATTTTATTTTTCTTTATAGTTGAATAATATTCCATTGTGTAGATTTACCACATTCTTCATTATCTAGTCATCAGTTGATAGAAATCTACTCAGTGATCATGGATAAGCAAGGATCTCTCTGGTTGGATATAGAGTATTTGGCTATATACACAAAAGTGGTACAGTGGGCTCTTGTAATAGACCTATTTCTTGTAGTAGGTATTTAAGGAGCCTCCACAATGATTTCCATAGTGTCTGCAACAGTTTTTCTTCCCACCAGCAATGAGTGCTACTCTTTCTTGACATCCATGTCAGCATCTGTTATTATTTGTTTTCTGTTTATGTTTGTTTTTCTGTTTTGTTTTATTTTGTTTTATGATATTGCCCATTGTGACTGGAGAAAGATGAAATCTCAAAGCAGTTTTAATTTGCATTTCCCTGACGGTTAAGGATGTTGAACATTATTAAAAATATCTCTGAGCTGCTTACATTTCCATTTGAGGACTTTTTGTTTAATTCCATGCCTCAGTTTTTAATCTCGCTTTCTTGGTGTTTACTTTTTTAATAATTTGTGGATTCTAGATAGCAATCCATTGTTAAAGGTATAGATAGTAAATATCTTTTCCATTCTATATGAAGCCTCTTCATTGGAATGATGGTATTGTTTGCTGTAAAGAAGTATTTTAGTTGTGACTCTAAAACCACAAACTTGGGTTGCAGAGATGGCTCAGCTGGCTAAGAGCACTGGCTGCTCTGGCAGAGGAAGGAGGTTTGGTTCCCAGCACCCACATGATGGCTAACAACTGCCCATAAGTCCAGTTCTAAGGGAATCAGATGCCCCCTTCTGGCTTCCATGGGCACTGCATGACATGGGTGTGCTTACCTACATGCAGGCAATACACTCATACACAAGTAAAAATAATAAATAAAATATTGAAAAAATAAAATAAAACCGCAAACTTGAACAATGCAAAACCACAATTACTTTTGCAACAAACAGTTACTTGTTGCTGCAACAAATGCTTAACAAAAACAACTAAAGAAAGGAAGAGGGTTTTTGGATTTTGTTTCAGGACATAGTTCATGGCAAGGTGGCAGGAGCTTGAGGCAGCTAGAATATTGTATCCATAGTCAGAAACAGACAGCAAAGAGAGCTTGTATTCTTCTCACTGTCTCCTGTTTATTCTGTAAGCTGAGACCCCAGCTTTCTGAATTTTGCTGCCCAAGGTCCACAGACTCCACCACCCTATGTAGATGAACCCTCACAGGCAGTGGCTTCTATGGCCAGTGGCTTCTAGCATAGGTGAGTCTACATCCCATCAAAGAATCAACCAATGTTAACCATCACAATAGGCAAAGGAATTCCCAAGGCTCAGGGACCACTGCAGAAAAGGGAGGAGAAAGAGTTGTAAGGTCAGTGGTGGTGGATGACCACAAGGAAACAGAGCTTTCCAGGCAACAGAGCAGTGGCACGTATGAACTCACAGTAATCGTAACAGCATAGGCAAGACCTGCTGAAGCTCACACAGACGAAACATCAGCCTGGAGAGGGGACGTGGGCAAAAAAGTCCCACCCCTACTGAGGAGCTGTTGGCATATGATAGCTCTTGGGATAGGAAGAATCAACTGTCTTTCAGGGTGTGATCCCACTCTGGGGACCACAGCCCAGGGCAGATTCCACACTCCAGAGTATTTGGCAACACACTTTGTACTCAACTGGGAAAAAAAGAAAACCAGGGAGTTAGTTGGGTGGGTAATGAGGTGAGGGCAGGTCTGCGAGAGGTTGAGGGAGGGAGAACTATGATAAAATGCATTGTTCGATGATGTCAAAGAGTAAAAATATTTTTTGGAAAAAAATGAAAGTATTCACCATTTTATAAACTGACTAAAGTCAAACCATTAATAAAAGACATGTCATTTGAGTTTGTATCTACAGTAAAAGAAAGGGAGTCTCATTTTTGTTTACTATTCTGAGCTCTAGATTTTTTTCTTCTTTTATTTGTAAGTTTTCTGCTATTCCCATCCTTGCCTAGTCCCCTATTTGCTAATTCAAAGAATAAACACCAAGAAAACAATACAATAAAAACTGAGACATGGATCTAAATGAAGGTCCTCTAAAAGAAATGTACATGGTTTAGAAATACTGCATTGCTAGCCAATGCCAGATTGCAGCTTTTCTACCATCAAATATCTTGGACCAGATTTCACCGAAACCTTGTTCATTTAACCTTGATTTGTTGTTAAAAGCACCTTACCACCATCTGTGAGGTGATTGTTTCTACACATCTTCCTCAGGAAATTGCATTTAGCAAGATTTAGTAGACACTCTAATTACTAGACTGTGGGACAGATCCTGACTGATATTTTTTCTCAGTTCTGGTTGAGTTTTTCTGGCTCCTTCTTTAAACATTTCTGCCCTTCTCCTGGGTTATGTGGAGAAACTCTAGGTGAAACTTCGTCTAAGAGAAAGTTTGGCGTTATATGCCAACGCTATAAATTCTGTTAGTGCTTTTAATCTCATTTAAAGGAGAATGCACTAATTTATCAGAATCTTTCAAACAGCACTGTGAAGAGAATTGACCAAAATGGTTTACACTGGAAACAGAGCACAAATTTCTAGGAAGTTTTACAGAACTTTGTTGTATGAGTTCAGGAGCCATGAGTTCATGGCTTCCGGGAAAGCCTAATCCTCTGCCAGTGACACAGCGACATTAACAGAGGGCTCTGCAAGGGTCGAATATAAGCATTTTGTAGGGTTTCTTTGTCTTGTTTATATATTGGTAATAGTTCTATGAAGTTGGCTATCAGTCAAAAAGCCCACTTTGTTATCTCAGGAAATGTGATACCAGGCACAAGTCAGTGATGACTTAGGACATGGATAGAGCACTGATGAAAACTCACAGTAATAAAAACCTCACAGATGCGAAGTCAATTACTGTACCAAGTGAAGTTTGTTATGAAGAGATACTTGTTATTAGAGTATCCACTCCTCAACAAGCCTGACCTTCTCAGATGCTAGCATGTCATAAAGCATGAGAGTTTTTTGAAATCCAGTAACAAGTTTCCCACTGTGGTTTCAATTATCTCCCACTGTGCCTGGCTTTGGTCTGAGATAACTCAGGCGGCCCGGGTCCTCAGTGGGTCAAAGTGCTGCATATTTACAGTGGGGTCCTCAAGAGGACAGGTTTCCATCTTGATCAAATTATCTGGAAATGTATATTTGCTTCTTTGCTACACTGTTCTTGTGTAGAGTACATTTTGAAGTGCATAAATTGGATATTTTATCTCTATATTCTTAATGAAATGCATTCATTGTAAGTGCAGCAGGGTTCTAAATGAATGTGCCCCTGTGCTAATTACACGAGAAGACACTGACACTTGATAATGAAGAGAATTACATAAAATAAACATGTTATCTTTAAAATTGGCATTCTGTTGCTTCTGTTTGCTTATGGAAGATAGGTTTCTGATCACACCTGGGTCAAACAAAAGTCCTATGAAGGTTTTCTTTAAAAACAGAGTCAGAATCATCATTCACTTTAACCAGAACACCCAGGTTACTTATTTCAATTCCATACTCCTTCAGCCCACTCAACAAATCTTCCTCTATCTTCACTCTATAACCTTCACCCTACCTTTGTGAATCCCAGTATAGTCTGCCAACTTGGAACAACGGTTATTTTCTTACATCTTTCAAATGAGCAAGCCTAGCCAGAACAGTCTATTCATAAAACCAAATAATAATAAGCAAACAAATAGTTTCGAATTAGATTGAATGAACCTGTGGAGAATGTAGACCTTCTGCCAGGTGTGTGTTTATTTCAGTTATTTTCTGAATATAGTTTTAGTTATATAACTAATATAGAAAAGAGTTCTGAATATAGTTTTCTATTAACAAAGGCAAAGTGAGGGTTTTACATGGAATTTAAGGATATTCAAAAGAAATTGGAGAGACAAATAGTATGTCACATCTGAAGATTCCTGACAGCATTCTAGCTCAAAAATTTAGAGTAGGCTTAAAGTGTTCCTTCTCTCTCTTCTCTCTCTCTCTCTCTCTCTCTCTCTCTCTCTCTCTCGTATTGTGTTTCTGTGTAATTCTTTCATGTTAATAAGTGGTAAGACAGCACCTCCCAGCATACTGGATACATATATCCGATTGGAAGTTGCAGGTTGCGGAGGCTTTGTTGTCCCTGTTACTTGCACAGATCTGAGTTCCGAGTCTGTCAGCATCTGCCAAAATATTAAGTTCTAGTGTCCCTAAAGCATGTTATTTCTTTCAGCTAAAATAATTTGAACATAAATGAAAAGTTTAGTTGTAAACAGTACTTGAGAAAGAAAAGTAAAATAATAAAATATTGTTAAGGCAGATGCTTAGGGAGTTTGAACCATTGTACTGGTAGCTCTTTGCTCAGTCTCATTTTCTAATTGATTGACACTCTCAGATCAGGTTTAACCTTCATCTCATACTGCATGCATCCCTGGCAGAAATTAAGTATTCTAAAGAGACTCTTGCCATGTTCCCTGTGGCTGTCAGACTAACATCTCTATCACCTGCAAACCTACAGCATTTGATGGAAATGTAGGAATCTGGGCTTGAGGCTGATCTCTAAGAACAGATAGAATAAAAAAGGCTTCTACCCTACACCCAACAAAGGAGTGGATCTCAGGACAAAGAATTCTTCAAGACTGGCTCCATGTCTTGGCAACTGGGAATAGATCAGCAATGAACCTGTGTTTAATACGGTGACTTAGAAACCTCTCCATCTAAACCTAGGAGTGCTATGGATAAATCATATGGTAGATCTACTTGCAGTATTTTAAACATTTTATTTATATATTTTAAATCTTTTATTATTTCATTTTGTGTGTTTCAGTGTATCGCCTGCATGCATGTAAGTGCACCCGTTACTGTACAGTGCCCACAGAAATCAGAAGAGGGCATTGGATTCCCTGGTACTAGAGTTACGGATGAGTGTTAGCTGCCATTTGAGTGCTGGGAACTGAACCCGGGTTCTCTGCAAGAGCAGCCAGTGCTTTGAATGGCCAAATCATCTCTCTAGCCCCATGTGCTATTCTTGAATTAATTTTATTCTTTTTTATGTGTCTGAGTATTTTGCCTGCATTTATGTAAGTGCATCATGTGTGTGCAGGACCCACAGAGGTCAGAAGAGAGCATCAGAACTCTTGGATCTTCAGTTCAGAAAGGTTGTTATCTGCCATGTAGGTGTTGGGAATCAAACCCTAGTACCCTTAACTACTGAGTCATGACTCCAACCTATATTTCTAACTTCCTAATGAATTTCTGTACTGATTTTTATAGCCACTGTAACAGTCTACATTCCTACCTGGAGTGTGTGTGTTTTCTTACATCACCAACAGCAATAAGTTATCCATTGATTTCAAGACTAGAGTGCATTGTGATCTCTAAAGATTTTAAATTTGCATTTCCCTATGGCTGAGGATGTTGAAAACTTTTCCAAATATTATTAATGATTGGTTTCTTCCTTTGAGAACTATCTATTCATTTCATTAGCCCATTTGTTGTTTGGATGTTGTCCATCAACAGCTGAATGAATCAGGAAAATTTAGTGGATATATACACTGGAGTTTTATCCAGCTGCAAACAAGAATGAAATGAAAATTGAACTATCTCAGCTAAACTAACCAAAGTTACTCCATTTCAGAAGTGCCCTTTACCCTACTTACGAAGGATACCTAGAAGGGAGAAGAAGCAACTTTGAATTCCGAGAAATGGACTGACCACACGCCACAGAGTATTGCAATCTAGGCCGCTTATCTAAATCTGCTTCACTTACCTATAATCTAGGCCAGGCCCGCAATTGACTAACTGCTTATCTCACTTCTGTAAACCTGCTTTGCTTACCCAAGCCCAAGTCCGTACAATAACTGATGATTGATTGGTAAATTCGAAGTTTTCTATGTTCAAATTTTGCTGTGTTGCATAAACCTGATTGGTCCACCCATTCTGCTTTCTGTATTCCCATAAATATTCTGGCTGACTGGTGTTTGACGCTTCTTCTATTCCCGACATAGACAGCCCAGTCGGTGGTAATAAAGCCTTAACCTGCTGTTTTCAATTAAGCGGTGCTGTGATTTTTATTCAGAATCCGGCCTATAACAAAAATATTCACAGAAAAAAATGAACGAAACACAAAACTTATGAAAAATTAACCCCCCAAGAAATACATATCACCCATTTCTCTACTGTGTAGATTCTAGATTTAAATTTACATATTTAGGTGTGTATGATGAAAGTCCAAAGAGGACTATGAGAAGTGAGGAAGATTTCTGATGGAAGGGGTCGGGGACTAGAGCAAGTTGTGGAATATATGATTCACGAAAGCTGAAGGGAACTAGTCGGCGGAGGAGGAAATGGATGGACGACAAGAGGGAGGGGAGGACAAGTGGGGAATTACTATTGACGCATAATGATAGATGTGTATGAAAATGTCAAAGAAAATGTTTGTGTGTTAAAAATTACTTGAAAAGAGCGATTGGAGAGACGGCTCAGCAATAAGGCAACGCAATGAACCTTACAGAGGACCCGGGTTCGAGTCCCAGCACCCACATGACAGTTAACAACTATCTGTAACTCCAGTTCCAGAGGAATCTGAAGCCCTGTACTGACCTCTCTGGGCATTGCATGAGATGGGTGCACTTACATACATGCAGGCAATGCACTCATACATATGAAATTTTAAAAAATATTTTATGTATTATTTTATGTGTACGAGTGTATTTCCTACATGTAAGTGAGTGCACCTGTGTCGTGCAATGCTCTGGACATCAGAAGAGGGCATTGGATTCCCCGTGGGTGCTGGGAATCGAACCCAGGTCCTCTGAAAGAGCAGTCAGTGCTTTTAACTGCTGAGCCATCTCTCCAGCCCCCACATAAAATTTTTTTTTAAGTTAGATTAAGAAGTAAAGAAAGAAAAAGAAAAGAGAAAAGAAGAGAAAGATGGCATGAAACTTTAGATGGTAGAGAATTTCTTTGTTTGGTTTTAGACAGGCTAAATCACCACCCCAAAGAGCCCCCGAGACGTGGCTCTTTCAAAACTAAACAGTTTTAAAACAGAGAAAGGAAAATGGAATAGGCACACTGTGTTTAAAAACCCTTCAGCTTTGAAAGAGCCAAGCTTCCTTTTTTGGGTGTTTTAAGACTGTTTCTCAGGAGGCTGGAGAAATGACTCAGTGGTAAGGAATGTATCTCACAGAGGATCTCTCCAGCCACAAATGCCCACAACTATGTTTTTCAAAACAGTATCAGGGGGCTGGAGAGATGGCTCAGTGGTTAAGAACATTGACTGTTCTTGCAGAAGATCTGGGTTCGAATCCCAGCGCCCACATGGCAGCTAAAAACTGTCCATAACTCCAGTTCTAGGGGATCCGACAGTCTCTTCTGACCGCTGTGGGCATTGCATGACACGGGTGCACTTACTTACATACAGGCAAAACATGTGTACACATAAATCAAAAATAATAAATAAAATATTTAAAAAATATCGGGATCATGTGGATGAGAATATACTTTATAAAATTGAATAACATTAATTTGATAGTGACAATAATATTTAAATAGTGGGGAAATTCTTCCTCATTTTTTAAGGATTAAAAATGCAGACATCCATATGAAAAGTAAAGCTTTGAAACTGGAATCTCTGAGAGATGAAATATAAGAAAGTTACAGCACATTAACTGTGATTCCCCAAATTCAAGCCTAAAAAATTGTATTTAAATTATATTAGTCTTTAGAAAGATAACAAGGTTTCTAAATAAATATGTTTCTTTAGGGATATATTTAAAAAGAGAATGCCTAATTTCAAAACAGTTAGAAATTCTGTTTTATAAATTAGGCCAACTCCTCATACTTTCCTATATTGATGAGTGAAAAAAAAGATCCTTAACTGTTCTCCTTGAGCTCAGTATGATGTTTGAATGTAAAAGCAGCTCAACCCTGAGGCAGAGCTTACTAATCATAAGTTAAAATGCACTGAGACTGCACAGCTTTTGTTCGAGAGGGACTTTTGGAAAATGTCTCCAGATATTGCCTGGCAGTGATCAGGCACAAAGAGTCAAGACTCAGTACCTTTGAAGAAACCCCACAGCTGTAACACAGGAAAAGGAGCCCCTGGCCCAACCTGGTCCGTCCTAAAACTAAGATGCCTTTATTTTATTCTGGCTGATAGGCTGTGCTTCCTTTCAAACAAAGAATTAAGAGAATGTAAAATCAATCTGAGTGAGATGAAGCCAAAAGAGATATTTGGCTGATATTTGGGTGGTAAAGTCTGAAGTAGGAGGAAGCCTTTCTGCAGGTGGAGAGGGGTAAGAGGCACACCTGTAGGCTGTCAACACCTCTAGCCTGAGGAGTTCCAACAAAGGCAACTTCTAAAATATATTTCTCAGGCTGTTGAAATGAAAAAGAAAATCTTCTAAGAACTCAAGATCAGTTTTCTGCATGGTTTTAAGAAACTCGAACCTGAGTAACATCGTTTTGGAGATGGGGCTTTTCTCTGTACATGTTTAACTTCTAAAATGAAGCCATTGAAAAGGTCTGCTTTGGCTACACTATAAACGAGACTTAAGAAATATTTTTTTGAGTTTTATTTTTATTTTGTGTTATAAGTATGGATGTGTATCAGTGTGTGGGTTTGAGTACATAGTGCAGATACCCAGGGAGTCCAGAAGAAGGCATCAGATCTCCTGGGGGAGGGTGTGAGGCCTCTAGTGGGGTGCTTGGAATGGAACTCAGGTCCTCTGCATAAGCTATAACCACTATTAACAGCTGAACTATCACCTCAGCCCCAGAGAATGATGTGTCATATTTAAAATCACTTGAGTTTTGTTGTGAAGAGTTTGTCAGTATACAGAAACCTACAGAAATCCTTCAATTCCTGTGTCCAGCTCAGGGAAAGAAAAGAAGCCTGTCTCTTCTGAAGCTGTTTACATGCCTTTGCAACTTTGCATGCGCAGAAAGTCCAGTCTCGCAGACTTCCACATTTGGTGAATCGCAATGCCCAGTCTAAATGAATCAATCTCCTTTTCATCAGTGGTTAAGAGAAAATTCATTTTTCCACCAAAATTCTAATGGCTCATGCTTGAGAAACCAGCCATGCACCCTAACCACCACAAGGTGGGAGTAAAACTTTGACTCGCTTGAGCCAGCCTTTGCTTTTCTCCAAAGCTATTTTGTGAACAGACTAAAAAGTAGTCTAACTTTAAACTTGAACAAAATACCATTGATTATCTATTTCATGTTGCTGATCTGTTTTCCTTGAGAACTGCCTAAATTTTCACCAAAACTTCAGGATCAAATATAGTAAATACAGATGAAGAATGTGGTTTAATATCAATTTATATTCCTGTTTCCTTTCTTTATTACTTACCAATCTTAATATCCCTTTCAGCTACATATTAAGACTTCAAGTGAACTATTTCAGCATCACTTCCATTAAAAAAACCTTCCAGTTTTTATGATGCTAATGAATATTGCTGAGTCTTGCCATTAATGGATTTTCCTATCATTTTATTTCTACTTGGTGTTGAAGGAGCCTTGTAAAGAGAAAAAAGCATTAAACAGTCCGAGAAAAATATATAATTTTTGTTATCTCTCTAGAGAGTGGTGAGATTAAAACGTGCTTTTAAATGTTGCTTATTCAAAGTCAACATCAAGCTGGAACACTGTACACAATTCAGCTTTCGCTTGCTTTGTGTTTAAGATGACTGAGTTTGCTTTGTTCAGTGTATGCCTATTACATTCGAACTTGGCAATATTATGTGTTTATGTCGAGGTTGTGAACACATGCAAACATGTACATGTCCTCTGAGATAGAGTACCTGACACTCAAGCTAGCAAAACCAGACACTGCAAGGCATTGAGACTCACCAGCGTGACAGCGACACACCCAAGGGACTCTGAGTGGTGTTAAATAGAAAGGGCTGCCATCTCCCTCAAACACAAAGATGTAGACGTTGAAAAGGGCATAAATTGGCTTGCCAATTTTAATTCTTTGCCTCCTCCTACAAATGCATAAAAAGTGGGCTAATGACGGCACGCTTGTCATTGCTGTTGGTGTTAGGCTTTCTGGAACGATTTCCCCAAACAGATCTTTTATCCCACTGAGTTCTGAACACAAAACAGACCTAGGGCCACATCACTTATATAACGTTTTTCATTATTTTCCCTACTGATAGCAACGGCAAGAAAGACAAGCTCGTGCCCGAGGCCGTGGAACTGACGCTCTGCTGGAAGAACGTGCAGATGCTCAGATAAAATAGCACCAAGGTCTCAAGCATAAACTTGGCTGTCTAAAGCCCTGCAGAGTATCACATCAATACATATGGAAAGTTTTTCTGGAGGTGAGGGTTTTTAAAGTTCAAAGTATTGTAAGAAAATATTTTCACGTAATGAAAATAGAATAGATGATTTGGGGTGTTGCGCTCTACAATGCATTAGGAAATCTCACATTCAGTGTTCTGTGACGTGCTGAGTATTGCGATCTCACGATCTAATAGTGCTACAGTATGGTCTTTCCTTTGGGCAAAACACGATCATTCCCTTGCCATTTTGGAATGGAGATTACCTTAGCCTGGTAGCCATGGCAACTACCTGAGAGGAACAAAACAGAGGTACCCAGCTGTGTTGTAATAACGTTGTTGGTAAAAGAGGAAGTGGATGGTCCTAGAAATCTCACCAAGGATTCCAGCCATTCCTTCCTCCTGTCCTCCCCCTGCTACAAGTGCTTTTCCGAGAAGCTGGAGTATACAGGAAATGGAAGGAGGTTAACTGACAGGGGTACCCATGAGGGAGCTTCCGTGGGGTTGTTGTTCCAGATGGGTAGAACTTTGTAGTGATCTAGTTGCTTGGGGGTCACCCATGCCTGTAACTCTTGACCTGTGCTCTGTTAGTAAGACAAACAAGCTCACTGGTTCACCAAGTTGGACGCTGATGAAATCCCACTTGGTTCAGCTGTTAGTGTTCTGTCTAGGATGAATAAATGTTCACCCCACTCAAGGAAAAATTAACACAAGCAGATACCAACTTTCCCTTCAGCCCTTCAGGACCACAATTTTCTCTCCTAACTAATTTGGAGTATTGGCTATTTGGAAATTAAAGAAAAAAATAACCAATTAAATATTTTTTAGTGAGTGAACTAGAGTGACTGTAATTCAGAAAGAATAAAGAACATCAAAGTGTTATCTGTTGCTTAGAAAGTAATAATAGGAATAATACAAATAATGGGCTCTTACTAAATTCAAGATATTTTCGAGCAACTTACCATGCTTATTCATCTGAATAGGCACTATAGTAAGATGTCTTATTATTGTTCACTGATACATTGTGATGCCGCATCAACTGCAAGATGCAAATACATTTTAGAAATGGGAAGGAGAGAGGAAGCAAGGGAGGGAGGGGGAAGGAGGGAGAGAAGGAGGGAGGGAAGGAGAGAGGGAGGGGGAGGGAAA
>NW_008352126.1:537765-560696 GCF_000622305.1 Nannospalax galili
TCTTTCTTAATCTGCATAATTTCATTTATCTTAAAGTATCTTTAAGAAAATCTCCAACTCTACTTTATGAAATACATAAAAATAACATCTATCTTGGGAGATTCCTTGACTGATCCAGCCTGAGGTAGTTAGATTCTCATGATGCCTTAAAGACCCTTATACCTGATTTGAAACATGTTCTGAATAAGAACCTCAGTTTCCGGGCGGAAATGTGTGAGAATTGATGGGGGAAAGGTTGCCCAGTAATATTTACATTCATTTTAAGACAAGTAATTTGTGGCTATATGCTTATATAAATAAGTAAATATACGGGGCTAGAGAGATGGTTCAGTATTTAAGAGCACTGAATGCTCTTATGGAGGACTGGGGTTCATTCAGTTCCCAGCACCCATGTCTAAAACTCTGGTTCCAGAGGATCCAATGCCTTTTTCCTGGATCCCACAGGCATTGTACATCACAGGTGCACTTACATACATGTAAGCAAAACATTCACACACATAAACTAAAAACAAAAAATAAAAACTTTTTAAAAAGAAGTAAATGTGCATATAAATGGAAGCAGTTTTTGTTTGTTTTGAGACAAGGTCTCCCTGACCCCATCTGGCCTGGAACTTGCTATGTAGACCAGGCTGGCCTCAATATCACAGAGATCCACCTGTCTGTGTCTCCTGAGTGCTGGGATTAAAGGCATGCATCCCCATAACCAGACCCAAGTAAAGTTTTTGAGACAGAAGTTCTTATTAATTTAATAAATTAATTTAGATTTGGAAGATTTATGTATTTAAATGCTTGATGTTTAAGATTTAAAAACAGAAATATTTAAATATATCAAATTCGATTATATAAGGCTAGAGACATGGCTCAGCACTTAAGAGAACTAACTGCTTTTACAGAGGACCTGGACTCCCTTCCCAGCACCCACATGGTAGCAAAGAAAACATCAGTAACTCCAGTTCCAGTGGATCCAACGCCCTCTTCTGACCTCCACATTGCATAACACAGGTGCACTTACATGCATACAGGCAAAACACTCACACATAAAGTAAAAATAATAGATAAAAACAAAGAAAAAATTGTGAAGGGCAATTTTAATGTAATTGAAAAATATAATGGCCTGAGTATGACAGACACTTGGACTTAGAAACTGTCATTAAGGAATATCAGTCATCATATTTTGGTTTGTGGTCTCGTCTGTGAGCACATGATCTGCTTAAATAGTAGCACTTCATTTATGCTAGCTAAACTGTTTAGTGCTAAGACTGTACTAACCAAGTAACATGTACAACTTACTAAATACTTACGTAGTAAATGGTACCAATACCATTTAGTTCTTTAATTCTGTGCTTGACATAAAATTGCCTTAAAGGAAACCGGTAGCCAGATTAGCTGTCATTTTGTTAGTTAAACAAACAAGTGAGTTGCATTTTTGAATAAACTCCTCAGCAGAACATCTAAAACATCAAAGAACTTATGCTTAATGTAGACAAACCTAAATAAAGCATGGAAAGCAAAAGAACCCAGGGGCATAATTTGTTTAATTGTTATTGTTCTTGTATTTAACTTGAATTTTCATGAGGTGATTTATTTAAAAGACCACATTACTGGCCTTAAGGTATTAGAGAAAAATTATTCTCCAATTTATGTCATTGATCTTAGTGTTTTGATTTGTTATGCAAAGTAAAAGATATTTTTATAGATAAGTGCATTCCTGTAAAGGCATTAGGTGATTTCTTCCCCAGTATCATAATTAATTCATCCACCAGAGGCTGCAGTGGGACTTTTTGCAGATTAAAGACAATGGAAAATAACAAAACTACTCAGAATATAAAAAGCTAACCATACACTGCCCTTTTGTATCTATCAGCAGTATCTGTATGTAGATGCTTAAATAGGAAATAAAACTCAAGAGACAAATCCCTTATATATTAGATATTCCAAAAGTTACACCTGAGTGGAAAGATCTAGAAAAACACAATTGTCTCCCATTTGTTTTAGAGTCTGTTTCTGCTGTCAGATTCCTTACGACCAAGACTGACTTTCTAAAATTTAATACAGATCTGTTACCATTCTGTTGATTTAACTGAGAACTATTTTTATTAATATTTAAACACAAATTTCTTCACCAATAATTTTTTCTCTATTATCTGAATATTCTATTTGCAGTTTGGGGATAAAAACATGTTTCCAAGATAGCTTGGATAAACATATTAAAAAGAAATTCTTTTTTATTTCTTCTCATGCAAAGTATTTATGAGTAAGTGCAATGCATTGGCTGAAAAGAAAATAGAAAAATGATCCCAGCCAATATTCTCAATTCATTTTGTTTGAATTATCATATAGATAGAGTTGTTGGTATCAAAGCCTATTTGAATTTTTTGATAAAAGGTTCACATTCAATTCAATAGAAGATATGAGATATGTTTTGTGTTTAGTAGCTTTTCTTTTAAAAAGTGCACTGTAATGAACAACAGGATGAAAAGACAAAAAAATCAAATATTATAATAACTAGACACAAAGTACTCTAATCAGAAAGACTGCAGTAGACAAAGAAAACCTGTTAAGACCCAAAGTGTTAAGTTTATGTATGTACACAATAGCACTTCTGGATATCTCCCAGAGGCATAGGGCTTACTACTTTCAAAAAGTACCCACTATTAAGGTGACATAGGTCTTGTCCCTTGAGCCTCCTTAAAGAAACAACAACTGTTCAGTAGCAATATAACAGATGTTAAAAAGAATCATTAGCAATCTAAATGTTTTTGTGAGCAGATGTCCCACTTCTGCTGTGGTTAACTTTGGGGAGGAGTGGAATGGGATGCAGCAAGAGTGGGGGTCAGAATGAAAAGTTGAAGAGAATTAATAATAATCAGATCATCATGAGATTTACATGGCCAGTTATAACAACAAATGCATCAAGGTGAGGTCCTTTAGATTTTCTGCTGCTTGAAGGAAAGAATTTCCTTTTCTTCCAGGAAAGAATTAAACTTCCTTTGCTCTGTTCACCTGACAGATGAGTCTGAATCAATGAAATGAAGACAGACCAGCAATATGAGAACATTTCTGATGAAATTAAAATTGGGTATCTTTTAATAACCATGAGTAGGACACATGTTTAAAAAGCATAGTGAATAGAAGGAAAACCAGGAAAAGCAGAATGCTTGCAAGGCGGACCTACAGTAGACATACAAGATGTTATTCGATCGGGTAACAGCCCATACCTTTGTTTCCTTAAGTGGCACAAACATGAAGAATTTTTCTCAACCATTTATTCTCTGTAGTATCAGACTTAGAATTTTCTTTACAAAGAATTCCAAGATCAATGTTCTATCCAAGTCCTTCCTTTTCAGGAATTAGCTTTCTTTCCAAAAACAGAATTGAAATATATGCCAATATCTGCTTCTTCAAAGGGGGATCTTTTAGTCTGAATGAAAAAGGAAAGATATACTAAAAGAATACAGGAAAACTTTGTTATAATTTCAGCTTTCAAATAAGTAAACAATTAAAGACTATAGTAAACTCTTTGTCACTAAAAGTTCAGGAAATGCAGTGAAATCAGTTGTACGTCACACACCATGAAATAGACTTTTAAGAGTTTCACTTTGTCCATATGTGCCCAGATCTCCGATGCAATCAATTCAATAAAATATTTTATAACATCAAGTTAGATGGTGGCAAGATAATTTATTTCTAAGATGTAATACACTATTTTATAACACTGAAAATGTGACTATATATTGAACCTCTGTGAGTTGGAAAACTTGAAAGGAAATCCATTTACTAACATATATTCTTGCTACATCATGTGTTACCAGTTCAACCCATTGGTTTGAATAGTAAAGGCTGTAGGTACCATGCCCTTATTATTTTGGGGTAATAAGCAGTTTTCAGAAATCAGTTTTGAATCATAACATTAATTCACTCATTCGACAAACATTTATTGGAAATCTTTTCTATACCAAGCATTGTGCCAAATGCAGAGAATAACCAAAAGTAAGGAAATGTCATTGTTGTTTATAAGGAGTTCATAGTCTGATTCATGAGCTTTTATGTCCCTAGGAACAGTAATATTTTAAGTAACAAGTATTTAAGTTGTGTGAGCTCCACGTGATGGAAATTACACTCTCCTTAGAGCCAGTGACAAAACTGAAGATAAGTAAAAGTTCATTGCTGGGGTCAACTTAGTCTAAGTTACTTGAAATGTGTAGGGTTTTATAATTTACTAATCATATAATGAAGATGCATCCCTGAATTCCTGGAATTTTAACTGTTTAGAACTCATTGAAGAACTAGGCCTGGCCTGGCGGTCCAGGTCTGTAAGCTCAGCTCTAAGGAACCTGATACAGTAAGGTCAAGAGTCAGGGGCATGCCTTGGGTAGATAGCAAGTTCCAGGCCAGCCTAGGTTGGAAAATTAATTAATTGTAAATAAAAATGATTTGAGTTCCATGTGCTCTCATCATGAACTACATATCTATTTCTAGCAACTCTATCCACATTATTTGTGAAGTAACAATAAAACCAGTAATGTTGCCACCCATGCAAGATGAGAGCGTGCTTCAAATCCCCTAATCTTCTGTTCTCAACCAACATTACACTTCTAATTATCTAGACTAACAAGAGAACACCAACTGTGAAATTTTATGATTTTTGAAAGCAATTTTTTCATTGTGTATAACTAGAAAACTGGTCTTCCTAAGAACAGAACATTTAGGGGCCGGAGAGATGGCTCAGCACTTAAGAGCACTGGCTGCTCTTGCAGAGGACCTGGACTTGATTCCTAGCACCCACATGGCAGCTAAAAAACATCTGTGGCTCCAGTAACTCCAGTTCTAGGGGATCCAATGCCCTCTTCTGACCTTCGTGGGCATTGCTTGATATGGTTGCACTTACATACATGAAGACAATATACCATACACATAAGATTAAAAATAAGAAATAAAATATTTTAAAGAATGGAACATCTAAAAAGTGCTGTCACCATAACCACCTTCATCATAGCAGCAACAGAGGCAAATGAAGGGCTAGTCAAGAGCAGGTGTCTGCTAAATGCTTTACATAAATGAATACACTTAAATCTCACTGTATATATAAGTCATGGGTCATTGGTATCCCTGGTATTCAGGTGAATACACTCAGGCAGAGGGAAGGAAGTATTATGTGTCTAAGGTAACACAGGTAGTAAGTAGGAGGTCCTGGAATATATCCTAATCTTTGCTGTTATTTTAAAACTGAAACACCGTGTGACCAAGCACAGGTAAAGAAGCTGTTTTCAGAGAATTTAATCCAGGTCACTAAAATAGAAAATAAGGTACAAACATTTTCAAATTTTAAGAATTTATAAACAAGACTTTAAAGGCTGTTTCTGTGTTCCAGCATGATTCTTGAAAAGAAACTTAGGCTCTTGAGATGAGTAAAGATCTACTAGGTCATCCTGTCCATCTCCCTGGCAGGAGAGAATTACTCCCGACAGTAAAGAAGTTAACTTATTGACAGCACTCTTTAAGCAGCAATTTGCCAGGTGAATCCCTAAGGCAAGAATGACTTCCCTGGTTTATCTTTTCCTTCTTATCATCAGCACAGTTAGGAGATACATTCAATCGTCTCTTCAGGAAGAGGAAAGAGAAAGAGTTCTTGAAAACATTTCCAAAAAGGCAGAATATGTTTAAATGTAGCAAACTGCACATTGCCTATTTAATATGGGGGTGTGCTTTTATATTTAAGCATCTGTGGGATTTTGGGTATATAAGAGTCTGCAGATGAGTGCTGTCCAACTTGTAAAACTTGACCATATTCAAATTTAACTCATGCAATATGATTAATATTCAATAAGAAACTGATAACTATTGAACCATTTGAATATAAAATTCTTCCTATATGATTATTATTTGTAACTTTTTAAAAATATTTCTTATTTTATGTGTATGAGTGTATCTCCTGCATGTATGTGAGTGCACCCATGTAGTGCAATGCCACGGAGGTCAGCAGAGGGCTTCTGAATCCCCCGGAACAGGAGTTAAGGACGGTTCGTAGCCACCATGTGGGTGCTAGGAATTGAACCCAGGTTCTCTGCAAGAGCAGCCAGTGCTTTTAACCTCTGAATCATCTCTCCAGTCCCTATTTCTAACATTATTTAGTTATTTAAAATATATACTTGAGGGCCTAGAGAGATGGCTCAGTGGTTAAGAACACTGGTTGTTCTTGCAGAAGACCTGGTTTCAAATCCCAGCACCCACATGGCAGCTAACAATTGTACGTAACTCCAGTTCCAGGGGATCCAAAATCCTCATCCGTCTTTCACGGGCATTGCATGACACAGGTGCACTTATCTACATTCAGGCATAACACTCATACACATAAAATAAAAATAATTAAAAAATGATATACTTGAAAATATAAGGAGTTTCTATCAACTCATTTTGATGCCAGTGCCCTTATTCTTATTATGACTATTTTATAGGGTGATTTTATATAAAGCAATTGTAAAGATGCCGATTTGCTATGAATCCTCAATTAACACCAGTTTAAGTTTCAAGGCCTTTTTATAAAACACATGGAAGAAGTATGTTTCAACCTTCTGAATGGATAAACTAAAGTTGACCATTCTTAAGCATATCTAGTCTTAACTCTTCCACAATGTATTTTCATACAAGAGCTAGTGGTTAAAAGAAGCATCATACATGACATAAATGCTCAAAAAGGATTCTTGCTTCAAAATATTCTATCCTTGCTTATTTTTAACTAATGCACTATCTCCAGCAACATGGAATTTGAATGTTTTATGGGCACAGATGGCTCCTTATCCTCCAATGAGGCAGATGACTCTTTACCATTGGCAGAGATAAAATAGCTTCAGAAGCAACACCAGTGAGCTGGGACAAGAGAAAGGCAATAATACACAACAGAGTCTTCTAGAAAATATGCTGCAGGTGATTTTCTGAAGCAAGAATGAGGAGAGGAAAGGCAGTGTGTGGTAGGCAGAGAGTCAGAACGAAACTCAGTGGTCAGAACTTTTCTACCACATGAGCCTTAGATTTGATTTCAAGCACAAAGAGACAGAAAAGATAGAGGAACAAAAATTGCATGGATTGTCTTTTTAAAAATGATTTTATTTATTTTCATTTAATGTGTATGAGTGGTTTGCCTGTATGCATGTAACTGTACCATGTGTGCATGATGCCTGAGGATGCCAGGAGAGGGCCTCAGACCCCCTGGAATGGGAGGTAAGGATAGTTGTGATCTGGGATGTAGGTGCTGAAAACTGAACCAGCTTCTCAAGCAAACGTGAAATTGCTCTTATCTTCTGAGCCTTCTCTCCAGCCCAAGATTGCCTTTATCTTATCTAGTATTTTTTGGAATGGTCAGGGCTACTGCCATGTGATGGTGGATGTTAGCAAGATCTTTAGTATTTTCCTTTCTGTTGTTTTCAGATTAGAATACAAAATAGGTTTCATGCTAACATCTTCATTCATATGTAATGCTGTACTTTGTCCCACGCATTCCCTCCCTCCACTCCCCTTCCCTGTTCCCCTTTAGCCCCAATCCGTCCCTGTTCCAGTTTCCTGTTGCATGCATGGCACCACCCTCCCTCTTTGCCACATCTCATCCTTCCTCCTCAGGCTCCCCTTTCAGGTTTTGTGACCTACAGGCACATATATGTGAACACACACATACACTGTGGATCTTTAATTCTCTCTACAAATGTACTTTGCCTCACAGAAAACATGACATGCTGTCATGGTGCAGTGACCACAAACCAAGCCTAATGGGCTTTGGGACCCCGACGGATAGAAATCAAGACAAAGGGAATGCAGAGGTCTATGTGCCCATGCATGTTTATTGTGAACTAAAGCCAGCTTATATAGGAATCAGATCTGGAGTAACCAAGGAATAACTACGGATACATCACGAAACAGAAAGTAACCAGGGAATAACCAAGGATGCATTATGCTACCACCAAGAATACATTACTTCACCAACCAAAACTCACACAACGTTTACAGTATCCAAGATTCAGCTGCATAATATTTATAATATCTTAGATATAAGGTGTACTGTTTGTGATTACTCTTAGCAACTACTATAATTCATTATTTCTACAAGCTAACGGTGCTGAGGGTGCTGAGAAACTCTGGTACCCATAAACTGAATCAGAACTCTTTGGTTATGCTTCCAGGACTGCCAATTAATCAGGGGAGCACAGCCTGTCCACTCAGACCACAGAAGCAGAGAGCAGGGAAACTCCCAAGGTGGAAGCATTCTTTCTCCAGTGCTTAAGTCAAGGCAAGCTGCCACAGCCTGATGCAGCAATGGCTGTGCCCATAATAAAGTAGCTCCCAACATTATTCGACTTTCTGAATTCGGCGTATTTAAATTATCACATGATTTCCAGCTGTATCCATTTTTCTGCTGTTACCATGATTTCGTTTTTCTTCATAGCTCCCTAGAATTCCACTGTGCAAATGCATCACATTTTATTTATCCATTCATCTGTTGATAGATATATAGACAGTTCCATTTCCTGGCCACTATTAATGGTGCAGGTATAAAGATGAATTTCCAAATATCTCTGGAGTGTGTTGACTTTGGGGCTACATTCAATACTCTGAAAAATCTCAAGAATCGCTCAAAACCTGGGAAAGCTCCATCTTTCCTTCCTTTACTTTGCATTTCTCTCTGTATAGTCCAAGCTAACCTGGAAATTGTGTGTGTGAATACAAAGCACACTTCTATTCTTTGTCACTTATGGAGTCTCTTATGCTATCAGCTGTCCTCTAAATGGAAGCTTACTTTGATGTTTTCATGTACACAAGTTTTGTTTCAACAGTACAGTAAAAGCTTTTATGCCAGAAATGATGTTCGATGTTTGAATTTTATCATTTTCAGGGATTGTTAAAGGAGCAAACCTTACTGTCATCATTATTATCATTACTGTATCATTACTGTGTTCAATTACTGGATCATTACTGTGTTCAATTTCAGAGATTGAGAGAGAGAGAGAGAGAGAGAGAGAGAGAGAGGGACAGAAACAGAGAGGGAGGGAGGAAGGGATGAGAGAAGAGGAGAGGATAGTCTGCAAAGGTATTTCTGATGTCAATATTTGCTACCGTCTCTTTTTGGAGAGTAATCTAGAAGATCAAAGCTAGGATCACTCCAAGTTTCTCCCTAGGAAAAATGAGTGAGTAATGAAACTTAAAAAGAAGAGAGATATAAAAACATTTGATTGGGGAGCTGTAGAGATGGCCCAGCGGTTAAAAACATTGTGTGTTCTTGCAGAGGACCAGGTTTTGTTTCCCAGGACCCACAATGCAGCTAATAAAAGTCTGTAACTCAAGGTCCAGGGCATACAACACCCTCTTCTGACCACCAGGTAGGCGTCGCATGACACTGGTGTATCTACCTACACACAGGCAATATACTCATGCACATGTAATAAATAATAACAATAAATAATAATAATCAACTCTTATTTCATCCTGCACAAGGTTAATGTGTGGTTCCTGTGAGGAAATCAAGAGAGATTTCTTATGGGTATTGTGATAGGGTCCTGAAAAGACAAGATGTTTGTACACATCACAGAATCTCCATTATGTGAGAAAGAGCTGATAAGGCATGAAAGGCAGGGTGTTGTGTAACAAAGGACCACACTGAGAATATTCCAGATCAAGTCTAATAACATACCAATCTTGGACTAGGAGAACACAACATGTCGAAGCTCCATCAGACTTCCACATGTTTAAATAATGTGATTTATACTCCTTGTATATTTTTATTGAGTTTTTGTGCTTTTCATACAATACATCTCAATCTTATTTAATCCCCTCCCCCACACCTCCTCTTATATTCCCCTCACCTGATAGTGTCTCATATATGTTAAGTCCCTATCTGGTCAAGCTTTGTGCCCAGATATCCCTTGGTTCAAGTTCATCCACTGGAGTCTACTCAGGCTATCTAGAGTCACTACTTTAAAGAAGATCTAATCTCCCTCACCTAGCAGTCATCAGCTGCCAATAGTTCCTCAGCTAAACTTCAGGTCTACTAAACTTTTGCCAATAGGCTGGACTTCCAGCACATCTCCCCCATCCATTCTAGAAGCCTCTATGATTTGGTTTTGTACAGGTCTCCTGCATGTTGTAAAACACACTATGGGTTCTTGTTTATAATGACCCTGTGGTGTCTGGACAACACACTTTCCTTGTATTCATCTACCAACTCTGGCTCTTAAAATCTTTCTGCCCTCTCTTTCACAATGATCTGAGCTTTGGTAGGAGAGGGTGTGACGTAGGTGTCCCATCTAGAGTTGAGCGCTCCACGGGCTCTTGTTCTCTACTCGTTAAAAGGCAAAAGTTCAGGGGCATCCAAATATTTTAAAAGATTAAAGGAAAACAGAATTCCTATCTCTCTTACCATTCCAAACATGGAATCATTGGAATTAAGTCACTGATCGTGTTTTGGAGGCTACCAGGGTTTGGGGTGTGGGTTTCACTTGGAATGCTTGGCTTTGTACTTTACGAAGAATTATTTGAAGTTCGTATTTTACTTTTTATAGCACGGTTATAAAAGCATTTGTGTGCCAGCTGACTGCTGACTGTGAAGTGAGCTGAAGTCTCGCTCTTTATTAAGTGCAAACTGGTATTGGGGCCTCTTGTCCAGGGTCCCATAGAAAACGTAAAGACACATAGAAGTATTGTCTTCTTAGCACTATTGCAAATTACCTAATTGGTTTACAGCAGCAAGTGAAAAGACATGCCTGATACTCCACGTTCTTACTAAATGTTAAGAACAAAATGTGGATGTATTTAACCAGCACATCACCTTTGATAACATACCATCTTAGAAACAAAAGAAATTGTGTTTGCTGGTTCTCAGGAAGCATAAGATTCATATTTTGAATATTTGAAATCAGAATTATTATCTATAACTAACATTCTTTTACTTTGGTGTTCTTCATACTTTGTTATTTCCTGCTGTAGATCAGAAACTATTCTAAGTGTATTTGTTTATTTACCTTGGAAGTAGGGATTACACCCAAGAAATGTGCCTGCTGGGCAAGTGCTGAACTGCTGAGCCATTACCCAAACCTTGTTCATTTCCTTTTAAATTAAGGATAGATGTTTTTAAATATAGAATTTTGAAAATAAGTATATTTAAAATACTAAATGAGCACATTATTTTTCTTCTTACATAGCTGTAATTTTTAAGTAGAGACTACAGAAATTGATCTGTAGCCACTGTTTTAGGGGGAAAGAAAGAGTAAGCTTTTAAGTTCATGCATTTACTATAATTTTGAGGTATATAAAAATAGCACCCAAATTCTGTGTAGTGGAAAGAGCACTTGAGAAGCTGATAGGCATGTGGGGTTGGAGACAGGCTCCTTTCCACTGTGTCACCTTGGACAGTGTCTGCAATGGCTACATTCATTTATGTAAAGATTTTGTCTTAGAAATCATTCAGTCAGGGCTACCTTTTCTAATATCTCCGAGTTTTAAGTGTAAATGTTTTATATGGGGAGAACCCATGTACTCTGAAGGCAACTATTCATGATTCTGTCTAAAATAATGACCACAGCTGAAATATGTCTGAAGAAATTCTAGTTTTGATCAATTTGGATAGAGTATACAGATAAAAATCTAATATAAATTTGAGTGGGATTTTATTATTTATTTTTGATATTTTAAAAATTATGTGTACTTGTGCAAGTCTGTGTGCTGATATGGGCACCTTTGTACAGGTACCTGTGGAGGTCATGGGTCCCTTGACCTAGAGTTACACGTTTCTGTGAGTCACCAACCTGGATGCTGGGAACCAAACTCAGGTCCTCTGCAAGAGCAATACATGATCCTAACCGCTGAGCTATCCTTCCAACCCCTAAATGGTGTTTAAATCTATAAATGGCTTTCAGTTGACAAACACATGTTAATAATAATTAATAGTTTCCTGCCCAGTTACCTTCTCAATATGTGATTGATGCATGGAATTGACATCTTTGTAAATTTCTGAGATTCACTAATTTAGCTTATAAGTAAGCAGTGCCCAGGCATACCTCTTAGTGCTAGGAATCTGCAGACTGGTCCTTATTTTGCAGGAATATGCTATCGTTCCCCTCTTCATGGATGTCATCTGACAGTTTGTGTGGTGAGTGTGAAGTTTTTTCCTTCTCTAAACTTTTCTGAATACCCTTTTTTGTTCCAGACATTTCTCAAAGACAGCTATTTTATACATATTCGTTTTTATGAGGTTGGGGCAGTCCATATGAGTCATTCTTCTCACTGTGCTAATGCGTACCTGTGAATCCAATCTGGGCTGAATGAAGGAAGCACACAAAAGGGGCTGGAAATAAAGCGTATCTATGCGGTGCAGAGGACAATCAATTAGATTCATTATCTGCTCCGCATTCCAGTCACTTCTGGAAAAGAAAAGAACACAATACCATGGCAACAGAGCTGCAGTCCGTTATGGTATATCATCATTAAGAGGTCTTCAGCCTTCCTTGAAAATAGACATAAAAAAAATTCACAGTGGCTGCACAAACTCCCTATATTTATGCTGATTAAATGACACATTTGTAATTTACAGGTGTCTTATTGCCATGGGAATGCAATCACACAATTCCATTTTAGAATTCAAGGGCTTTTGAAACATGCTGCATGATTGTTAGCCGGGCTGCAAGTTAAGATTAAATTGAAAGGGTGGCATGTAGATTTTAGAACACGGTGTTGACATTTCCTGGCCAATCACATTTTGCAACACTCCTCCATGACAGCAGATGTTGACCTTTCAAGCTTTCCCTATCTGCTTTCATGCATTACCTGCAGAAATTAGCATAAGTCTGCTTCCTGCTCTGTGCTGCTACTAATGTCATCTGGGAATTGAGATTCATGAATTCAGTTATTACCCAGGCTTGAGAACCGTTTTATACTCTAAGCACAGGACTAACAGCTCCTGGGAGCTGGTATTTTTGGATGTTGCTTCAACTACCTTTGTGGTTGAGGGATAGCTAGGAGCTATAGAGTGAAAAATGTCAGCGGGAACAAGAGGAGAAATAAGCAGAAGAGGACAGCTTCAAGGAGAATGCTAAGGGCCAAATAATTGCAAATATATGGGACAGGCAAGTTTAAAACACGAAAAGGTACATTTTAAGCAAGTCAAATAATGGTGTGGGTTTCACTTCTCCTGTTAACCGAACCATAGAAATGACATCCTTAGAGTCTATGCCACAGTGAGCTTCAAGGCTTACTTCACAAGGCCCATGGCCTCTATTATCGATGATTTAGGAGAAGAACAATCTGGAGTAAAGATGTCATCAGTAGCCCTTAGGAGCTCTGTGAGCAATAGTGATGCTCACTCCAGAGCGCTTCCAAATAAAAGCATAGCATTCTCCATTATCTTGTCAGATACTTTTTGTTCATTTTTTTTCTCTAAGCAGAGATTCTCTGCTTCTTAAAAGTTCAAAAAGGACTGTTCATCAAGGGAATAAAATTATGAGATAGATTATTTTTGGAGGACTGAAATTAGCACCACTTACAAGCCTGGTCTAACAAAGGCATGGTTGCAGTGAATCATATCTCCAGGAATCAATGGGCACATTTAAGACACTGTTCATTAAAATTTGCAAACTATGCAGGAGGATCAAGAAGGCCCTGAATTTGGCTTAGCCTTTTCTTCATATTAGCCATCTGGATTTAGTAAATTTCTTGTCTTTTTGTCTTTTAAAGTCCTCTGAGAGCATCTATGAGATATCTTAGTCACGGTTCTCTGAATCCAGCTTTCTAAGATACAAGCAGATGCATTTATCTCAAATAGGAATTGATTAACAGAGCTCAAGATGTCACCAATGAGATATGCATACCCAGCTCCTTCGATGGCATTGCTCTGACTTACCCTCCAGCAAACACTCTGTGCTTATTTGCATGTTCCAGCTACGGTGAATTTCATAGCAACATCTCTGAAACCACAAACTCTCTCGGCATGCAGTATATACAAAATATAAAAGCAGCACTATTTGAAGGGCCAAGTCCCACCCTTTAAAACACCTCTCTAGTTCCTTCCCTTTCTGGCTGAGGGATGATGTTTTGAAATTATGCGTGTGAACTGGTATTTTCTACAAATCACTAAATGCAAAGAAATGCTTCTGAAATGGGTAAGAATAGTGTTAGTAGTATTTCCTGTGAATAAATTTGTCTGGTATCATTCCTGTTTGAGAGAAAATATCACTGGTGTGTGTGTGTGTGTGTGTGTGAGAGAGAGAGAGAGAGAGAGAGAGAGAGAGAGAGAGAGAGAGAGAGAGAGAGAGAGAGAGAGAGAGAGAGAGAGAGAGAGAGAGAGAGAGAGAGAGACTGTGTGTGTGTGTGTGTACGTACACAAATGCCAGATGAAGAGCTCCAACTATATATTCCATAAGCACTTGAAACTAAGAACTGGTTATCTCTGTCCACATTGCACTGAATTTACTTTTCTTTCTACAGCTGTGAATGGGAGATACATGGTCATATTTTGTTAGTCATAACATTTTGATTTAATACTGACTGGGATGGAGAAGGCTTTAAAGGGGGCGGGGGCATCACATGATAAGCCTCACGTCACAAAACCGTGCCGCATTTAGAGTGAGGTCTTGACTGAGGATGGGGTTGAGCATGGGAATGGCACAGACAAGAATGTGTGATGTTGACATAGTAAGCCAGTGATGGCTGTCGAAAATAATGTAGAGCAGTTGGAGAGAGATGACAGGCTTGGCATGTGCCCAAGAAGTCTGAGGGGAATTACAGAGGAGGGAAACATTGCGGGGTGGGAGGGTTCCTAGTTTTTTTTCTAAAACTGAGTAGCTGATAATGTGATAATATTTCTCACAGAGGAAGAGAATTCACCAGTAAAAAAGTTGAGGAAAAGCATTGACCCCACTTTGGTACCTGCAGTTCTACAGACCTATAACTGTCTAGCACGACGTACCTGTGTGAGTTCCTTGAAATGTATGTGTTCTTCACAAGGCGTCCCATAAAATGAACTTCTATTTATTCTTGGTTTAAACATGTTTATTCTAGATCTTACTAGAAAAGAGCCCTTGTGATAAAGAGAGAGAGCTTGGATTTTGAAATGCAAAAAACCTAGCAAAGTACCTGCAGGTTGGTTCCTGGGTGATAGTGGCAGAAACACTGTATTTCCACCTCCTTCTCAGGAAAATGGAGCTCTTAAGACATATATTGGAATGAGCCAAATTCTCAAAGATGGTGGTTTCTACTTTAATATTAATTTTATTTTTATTCGTGTTTAGATATTTTGATAGACAGCATCAGCTTCTTGGATAAGAGCATGTATTACGCTACAGTTTGTCCTGGAATTCCAAATCTCTTGATGGACTTTGTACCTATCCACAAATAGGCGTTAGTAGCACTGCAGGAAAACAGCTCTGTGTACCCAGTGACTAAATGGTATATGACAATTGCCAGAAACAGGTTCAATTATTTGTTCAGGTATTCATATGAGAAATTGTACAGTTTTTTATACAGGTTGTATTATATTTTTGCTGTGTATCTCTATTTTGACCACTAAACAATGATCGTAAAGATGCGGATATCATGGTTTATAACAGAAGTGGGAGGATATTCTCAGGATGTGTGATATCAACAAGCTATTGATTATATAATAATGTGCATATGAAGCTAGTTGAGTTTAATATTCCTTTGAAAACACTGAAAACATTTTACCTAATGAAAACAAGCTCCCCTTTACTTCTGTACTAACCTATTAAGTAGGATTGGGTTACACTATGACTGATTTTGAAAACAAATACCAAACATGTCTATGTGAAAGAAGGCTTTAGGCACCTCAAAATCCCCTATGTAAAAATCTACTAGCTTTAAGTGATCTATGACCTGAGTATAATTAATGATCAGTTATTTAAAAACAATAACCAGAAGAGTAAATTATATTAAAATAATGTTCTAACATGAAATTTTCAAAGGTGGTTATACTAATTTTCAGAAGTGATTTTCTAAAATATTCTACAAATATTTGGTAAAATACACCAAAGTTGAACTTATATATACATATGTATTTATGCTTTATGTGTAACAGAGTATAGTGGAGGGAAAAAAATCTATGCTCCCCTTCACATATTTTCTTTCCTGAAGTGGATGATGCACATGTCGGTTCTAATCTTTTCTCCTGGCTTTCTCCACACTATGAACCCTGTATTATTTCACACAAAACTGATCTCTAATACTTGTATGATGTACTAGGTGCTGTGATGTCTTTTCCTTGGGTGCCAAACTCTGTTGACCTTCATCTGTATTGCCTTCTAGCAGTTTCCAACCTCTAGGCAGTAGAAGGAAAAATAATGAGTCAGGTAGTATGAATTTAGAGTCTAAGGTTAGACTCATGCAAGGAAGAGATTCCTGTGAAATTATATGAGCATTGTATGTCATCCTGGGATTGAAATAAGTCACAATTAAAAATGGAAGGTTTCCAAATACACAGCACATCCAAGAGTGTAGTCAAATGACCTGGTGCTACAGCATAGGCATAAGAGTAAAAGAACACGTCATTACAGAAGAAGAAGACGGGGCTTAAGCAGTGAAAGCAAAGGAATACTGTGGTCCTGCAACCTTTCCAGTGGTAACTTGCATTAATACTCAGAAAAAGAAATCCTAACGGATATACACATCACAAAAATAGAGCAATGCAGCATCTCTAAAATGAAATAAAAAAATATGGGAAACACTACTAAAAATAGCATTAAATATAAACAAAACCCACTAAAAATTACTACTTTTGAAAGAAACACAAATGTATGTAAAATATTCCAAAATGTATTTCTAAAAAATGTCTTGCTTAATCACCACTAAGAAGTCAATTATCAAATGGAAGTAGAAGCATTCAGGAGTGACACAGTAAGTAAGAAGTGAAACTTGAAATTTTGGAGAAATAATTGAAAATAACAAAGTGGCGAAACTATGCAATAAACTAAGTCTAACAGAAAAGGATCATTATAATTCGACTTTAAAATCAGGAAAGAATTTATCTTTCAAACATGCATTCATACATGAAATAGTTTGTGAGTGTATTCATTGCTACATTGTTTATAATATGAAGGAGTGTGCATCCATCTAGAAGTGGTTCAGCACACCATGTGCAAGAATATACACTTTCAATATTAAAAAAAAATGAATATGGGATACCCTAAAAAATCAGACAAAAACTCTAGAATAATTCCTATTTTGAGATGCATAGGGACAGCACAGGATTTGGAATGAAGAGCCTACTGTATTTTCCTGAAAATTATTTTGCCTAGTGACCAAGAAAACAAAATTTCCTTCAATTTGACTAACCTTCGCTTAGCCGAGCAATTTTGTTCCACTAGGCCTTGACTTTCCTCTGGGAGTTTACTGGAGAAAATTGGTAATTGTAATTTTTCACTTTGGCCCTTTGACATGTCACTATTTTCAAAGCTTCTTGATAAATTTACAAACTTGAGAAATCTTTCTCCAAGAGCTACCTGTTGCCAATGTAATCATCCAGAAAGGATCAGTCTGTATTTCTCAGCCTAGTCTATGGGACTGGAGTTTAAGTTAATAGGTGTGCCTGGCACCAAGTCACTAAAACACTTCCTCTAATGAAGATAAAAGAAAGTTTGCTTTTCCACTGGGTAACACTAATCAGCAAACACTAATGGTCTCTGATCTTAAAGAACTTTTTTGCTGGAGGGAAGCTGAGCTGGGACAGCTCTGGCTTCTGTCCCCAAACTCTGCATCCTTTAATAAAGTCTTCTTTGGCTCTTACTATCTATGGCATTTTATTTTTATTCCATACTAACATTCTACAAATGCTGAGAAAATATGAAAGGGGAAGTTCTGATAAAAAGTTTATGGTTATATACAGGAGGAGAAATATTATCTTTGCTTTTGACAAATGTCTTTGAGGACACTGAGATGAAATTCAGTTTTAATAGAGTCAACAACCTAATAGTAATGTCAACATTCTATATTAGTAATAATATCTAAGATATCCACAACACTTGTGCCTCAGAGTAGATCAGAACTGAAAAGGGTGAGATTATGAACTTTGTCCCAGCAGTTCTGCAGAAGGTCCCCTTCCCAGTTCTTGTAGCCTTAAGACAATTGAACGAGTTTTGTGGCTTGACCAGAATTCTGCCAGCTTCCCCAGGTGATGATTTCTGGTTTGATGTTGTGCCCTGTTTTTCTTAAGATCCTCTACATCTCAGATGTGATTTTTGAAAGCATGCATTGTTTTTCTTACAGTGAATTTCAGGATCTCCCTCTCACACACATCTTTTTCAAATACTTGGTATTTGAAAATTCATTGTTCCAAAGAAATGGACGTGTTTTCAAGGCTTCATTTAATAGGATTTTGGTTTTGGCACTGATGAAATGTGGTGCGTACATATATTTTTCTAAATTTCTCTGCTTTCTGAAAAGTGTGCACCCTTTGTTCCTGTACTGAAGTGTTTACAGATAAATGAAAGGGGCTTTGTATGCAAATGAAATTTTCAGCACAGAGTTCCACCTAGTTAAACACCTAAATATGCCCCCTGCAGAAAATTAGGTGTGAATTGTGCACCAATGTCCTTAAAGGCATTAATTAGACCTGTAATTTTATCATGTGGGAAATGTGTTCCAGTCAAGAAACACCTGGTGAAGAGAAATTCAGAAGGAAACAATCAAATTAAGGTGTCTTGATAAACAGCCCCGAAATATTAAATAAAGCACATCGTGGTTAAATAAACACGGAGCTACAGATAGGAAAGGAAAGGAAAGAAAGCTCAAACAGGCTCCTAACATGAAGGAGGCAAAACAAAACACTAGCTTACATTATCAAAATAAATATTACCAGAAAGGAAAAGAGGACTCTCTCTTTGGGGGATAAATACCATCATGAATGCATTGAAAAATACTAGTAGCCACTATTGAATGGAATTTCATATCCTCTACCATTTAAATGATCATGTTTTCTTACTTATACATCCAAATAGATTATTGATTACCCCTATCACTAACAGATACGTATTTGAAAATAAAATATAACTATATTAATTACTTTCTAAATATTGTGACATCAAGACAGTAATCATAAAAATACTACTAGGCTGATATCAGGTGGGTATACATATCACATAGTGTGAGTGTTATATACATCATGCCTATATACACATGTAATTATTACTACCGAACTTCAGTGAGCACCAAGACTGCAGTTATGATGCATTATTTGATGTAATGTAACCCTATACAACCTTCTGGCCATCTTATTGAAGAGAAAAGCACTTTCAGTATTAGAAACCCTAAAGTAGGTTTCAACAGAAATCATCTAATTTCTCCAAAGAATATACTCATAAACATAGAATTGTGAAATATGACCACATCTTATATTTCAGACACCTAGAATTATTTTGTAACATAATTAATGCAGTATCTGTCATTCTATCTTGTATAAATTTTATTAGCTTATCTAAAGGGGAGATTTCAGAGACTTCTTAAATAAGCTTTGGGATTGCTATAAAAGCTTGATAAATATTAATAATAAAGGTAGAACACCAGTATGCCTCATCTCACCAAACAGTGTTATAAATCTACATCAATTAAGCATGTCAGATAGCCATATATTGACAGAGGATCTTAAATTTTAATATTCAAACTTTTTGTTAGCTCTGCACTTTTATTATACTTTATTCTTTGCTTTTAAGGCAAGATTTCATGCAGCGTTGCCTCAGTCCTGAGAATGCTGGGATTGTGGATTTATAGGCCTGCTCCAACTGTCTGCACTGATTGCTTTGGTCCTTTTTCGCTGAAGGAAAACAATGATGTCCAGGATCGATACACTTTTTTTCTTAAAGGCCCAGACAATGAATGCCTTTGAAGCAGAGGCCAGTCTAGACTGACTTCTGACACCCAGGCTCATCACCAACAGTGAGGGAAAGCTGCGGAAGGAAAGATTCTGTTTCTCAGATGACTTATTACATTGGTCCAGTGTGCCTCAAGAAAAGTCAAGCAGAAATGATGGAAATTCAAAAAAATAGATTTATGGTCAAGCATTGTTTGTACTGTAGCATGCTGTAATAATAATAATAAAAAAAAGGAGCCAAGGTCTGAGGCATGTGGGAAACTCATCCCCTTATTCTTTAAAGAAGGGTGCAGCCTCGCCCACACCTGTATGTTTCCAAGAGAATAAAACCTCGAGGACTTGAAGAAAGCCCAAATACCTAAATGACTTTGGGCTTTTATGCTTGAGAGAGCTCTCTGTTTTACCCCCTTTATGCGCTTGTTTGGTCATCTATGTAAGCGTGGACTTGTCACTATTTATATTATTTTATACTTGAGGTTATAAATCAAAACAAAATTTAATTCTTTGGTAAATTGCTCCAGTTTTGGTCATTAGGAACTCTTTTGATTGTCTCCTGTGTTCTCTGATGTGTGTGTGTGTGTGTGTGTGTGTGTGTGTGTGTGCGCGCGCATGCACAGTCCATCCTTACTTCATGAATTACAAGATGTCCCAGGTGCATTTTGGCTGACTCCTGGAAACATGTAGTTCTCTAAGGAGCCCAGGTTTCTCTTATTGTGAGAGCATATCAAGGTCTGGAGGTAGAAATACTGTTGCTGATTGATCTTTGCTTCTAAAGCTCCCTCATTGGCAAGGTAATGTGTAGTATACATGTGTGTATTAAGCTGTACATTCACATATCCATAACCATTGTATTGTGTAAACATTTGCATAAATATGAAGGTGACCATGAGTTTATGCTGGTACATTGAATTTAAGAACACCAAATTAAGCACCTCTTAAAAACTCATGCTATAGTGCTTGGACACCTGGCTCCCACCATCTGCCACCCATTTACTTAAGGGATCCTTTTATTACAAATGGAGGAATGACATATGTAGATTATATGTGCATCAACTATCACATGGGAAAATTAATGGGACACATTGACACTAAAAATAATATTCTTTGTGTATTCCAAATTCAAATTTAATCATGTCATATTCAGTCTCCAATGTCTATCCCACCACACCACGCATGCCTTGGAGATACTGGTTATACCCATCATGTCTGTGCTGGAGCTCTAACCCAAGCCCTAACTGTATCCAAAATATGTGTATAGCCAGGGTTGGTGGCACATGCCCTTAATTCCAGCACACTGGAGGCAGAGGCAGGCAGATCTTTGTGAGTTCGAGGTCAACCTGGTCTACATAGTGAATTCCAGGACAGCTGGGGCTACAGGGAGACCCTGTCTCAAAAAGACAAAAAAAAAAAAAAATGTGTATACACACACGTATATACACATTCACATACATACTCAATATACACACACACATAAGTTTAGTGAATACTCTAGTTTAATGAACATCGATTTAAAGATTTAAATTAGCATAATCTACATTGCAAATTTCTACAGATAAAATATGCAAATGTGTATTTTTGTATAAAATAACCGACCTAATTTCCTCATGCTTAGTATAAGAAAAATAGAGAACAACTTTCTTGACCAATTGATTTCCAAAGATGATTACTGGTTGTGAAATACCCTAAAAGGATGTAGTAAATTAATATCCCTAGGTAATGATTAAAAGAAATATTATCAGGACTAAATATATGCATCTTTTCAACTATAAAATTATATTTTCAATGTAACATAAGATTTCAAAGGCATAACAAGTTCATCGATGGAAATGTTTTAAAATTAATCAAAAATAATAAGGTTTCAACAAATTTGCATTTCATAGATGTTTCAAGCTTATGTGTTCAGCACATAAATCCATATGAGAGAAAGCAAATAGAGAAGATGGAACAGGGAACATCAACAATATTTTCTCAATAATTTAAAAATTGATATTTTCAAATTAGTAGTTTCTGGTAATTGCTTTGTTTAGCCTAAGAAAATGACTAGTGCTCTAGAGCTTTTAGATTTGTTTTGTTTTATTTCATTTGTTTGTTTTGAGAAAGGGTCTCCCTATAGCCCCGGCTGGCCTGGAAATTACTATGTAGACCAGGCTGGTCTCTACCTCAGAGATCCATCTACCCTGTTTCCTGAGTGCTGGGATTAAAAGCTTACCCCAACAACCTGGCAATACATAAATATTGGTAAGGTTTCTGAGACTGAAGATATGTGACCAGAAAATACAGGTTTTCTTCCTAGACTTGGTAACAGGATTACTAAATTTAGTAATCACTAGATAAAGGAGAGTTGCCATGCTCTCAGTAAAACTCATTGCAATAATATGCATAAAATAGGGACAGGCAGGACCTGCAGAGATGGCTCAGTGGTTAAGAGCACTGACTGCTCTTGCAGAGGACTGTGGTTTGGTTTCCAGAACCCACATGGCAGCTAACGACCATCTGTAACTCCAGTTCCAGGGGATCAGAACACCTTCTTCTGACCTATGTGGGCACTGCATGACATGGAATCAGTTACACATGTGTTGGCAATACACTCATACACATAAAATTAATAAAATATTTTCAAAAGTAGGAAAAGCCAAAGTGACTGAGTTTCCAGTATAAAGCAAAATTCGGAACTGATGTTAGAAGACACAGAATGCATTCAGTTAGGGCACAGCTGGGGACAGAAAGAGGTTGAGCTTTTTCCCAAGCATTTATGAAACGAAATAGAAAATCACTAATGTTTCATGGATATTGAAAATTTTCCCTGACTATGGATCTTCATATTTTTTCAATTAAGTACTCTTAAACAGGTTTACTTTTTATTTTATGTAATAGCTAATTTTTATCAAGTTGGGCAATCATCTCCAAAGCTTCCAAAACTCTATAATAACATCTTCAATAATTCACTAACTTTATCTTGTTTGTACAATTCCAATATCATGCAGAAGAGCAAAGTGCCCATATATCTCTCCAAGATTGAAGTTTGGGAAAATTGTTAATGACTGTAACTGTGCCTTGTCTTTTGCTTTGACCTCATTATCTG
>NW_008352126.1:560778-564973 GCF_000622305.1 Nannospalax galili
AAATCATATACTTCAAGCCTTATTTACAAGTAGTAACTTGAGGTAAGATAAGGTCATAGTAGAGAAGTGTGACATCAAATCTAATGCATTATCCATAAGGTATTCTTATTAAAAGTGAATTTAGAGCCACTAAAGGCAGGGCTAGCCTTTAATCCCCGCATATTTGGAATGCAGTCAGGCAGAACTATGAGATTGAGGCCAGCCTGGTCTACATAGAGCATTCTAGGCCAGTAAGGGCTATAGGGGAAATCCTGTCTCAACAAAGAAACAACAACGTAAATATAGAGACAGCTATATGTACAGAGAGAGCATCATGTGACAGTAGATGAAGAGAGCTGACCGACTGACATATCTACAAGTCACTGAATGCCAAGCATTGTCAGCCAATGACCAGAAGCCAGGATCAGCTTCAAGCAGATCCTCTCATGTAGCTCAGAAAAACCTCCCAGAGTCCTGTTCTTGCACTTTAGACCCCTAAAACCATGTGACCTGTACCTTAAGCTACTCCCTCTGAATTCCTAACAAAATAATATGTTCTGATTCCAAGTCCGAAAACAAAATATCTCAGCTCAAAGACCGATAGATTACGAGAATCCACCGACTGCCCTGTAAAATTCTAATCCTCCCTTCAGGGTGCTGCGTGACAAACACCCTCATTGGAGAGGTTGATGTACCTTATACAGTTAGTTGATGCAAATGTCAGTGTCATTTAGAAACACCCTGCTCCCACACATTCAGGTAGACTAATTTTTGCCATTCTGGGTACCCCTCGGCTCAGTCAACTTCGAACATGCCCTACATATCATAGCAGGCTCAGATGTGTCATACAGCCTAATTTCTACCTAGTTCATATGAAGCATAGGTTTGAGGAATCCAGTGTTTTCTGAACAACTATGTTTCCTATACAAATAGAATCCAAGGGTCAGAGCTGGGAAGGAGCAGTTTACTTCTCAGCAGGATTCCCAAGGAAACCTGCTCCCAAAATGAGCCTTTGATATTTAGTTACAGCAAATTGACTTCATGTTTCATTTTGTGGTTACTTACCTAATCCATTTACAATTTGTTTCCTTAGTTCTTAATTAATAGGTACATGAAGAGAAGGCACGAAATTTAATGAGCCTTGTCTGAGGTTGGCTTTTTTTGTGATCTGTCCTCAAGATTCTGTTTTAAATGTTCTAGGTTATGCTAGGAATATTGGTATTTTAAATACATCTCAAATGATTCAATAAGGGCTGGAGAGATGGCTCAGAGGTTAAGAGGACCAACTGCTCTCACAGAGGACCCAGGTTCAAGTCCCAGCACCCACATGGTGGTTAGTAATTGTCTGTAACTCCAGTTCCAGGGGATCCGATGCCCTCCTCTGATATCCACAGGCATGGGTTCAAGTCCCAGCACCCACATGGTGGTTAGTAATTGTAACTCCAGTTCCAGGGGATCCGATGCCCTCCTCTGATATCCACAGGCATAGCATGACACAGATGCACCTAACTACATACAAGCTATACACCCATGCACATTAAATACAAATAAATAATTTTTAAAAAAATTTAAAAGATTAAACACAATTCCAAGGCCAAGAACCACTCTTAGTGGACATCAGTGCAAGGAGTGGACATCAAGGGCCTTCTCACAACTATCCACATGCATTTTTGTTACTGTTCATAGAATTAGCCTTAAGATTTATATATTGACATTATGTACTAGGTGTGTACTAGGTGTGTACTAGGTATATATGCTTATATAGATTTTATTTTGTAGCATATGATGGCTAACAGAGCCAAACAGATGTAGAAGAACATAATTTAGGGATACATAAAAGGTAATCTGGACAGTTTCTTATGTGTTTTCAAAGTCTTAATTCTAGCAATCTCTATCTTCTTTCCAACAGTGTATTACAATGATGTTTTTCAGTAGGGACATATGCACACTAGTACCTATGCATGCATGTTTGCGTATGTGTTTGTGTGTGCTTGGTGTATAATGTGTACACATGGGGCTAGTATGTATATATCTCTGTGAGTGGTGCTGAACAGCTTACTCTTATATAGGGTTTTATCTACAGTTAAAGGATGGTTGGACTTTTTAGTCCACTTAACCAACAAGTTAAAACATATGTCCAAAAACTTAAGGTCTCTGTACAAAAGCCTGAATAAAAAATTCAAAGAAAGGTCTACGAATGGCCCACAAGTATATGAAAACTGTTCAACATCAATAATCCTCAGGGAAGCCAAATCAAAATGACACTAAGAATACTTCTGTATTTACTCATGTAAATTAGAATGCTCAGGAACCCTCCTCCTAGATATGCAGCCAAGGGAAGTGCAGCCATGGAGACTGAAGGAAGGGTCCTCTGCCAGCCCCACACCATCACAGCATTATTCACAGTACAGCAGCGTGTAACCAACCTAAGTCCATCAGCGCATGAAGGCTTAAAGAGAACGCTGCATGCTGGGAATGAAATAGTGTGCCATAAGACGAATGAAACTTTGTGATGCAATAACATGAACCCAGTGTTGCCGCATTACCTGAATAAACAGCCTGACTCTTACTCTTGGTTCTAAGAGTGCGTCCAAACTCAGAGTGCATCCGTTCCCACAGGTGTCTCCTGGAACTGTTCCACTGTGTCAGGTCTCACCCATAATTTTATTCAAAACCATTTCTCCGCCTTCGATTGGGGAGCTACAAACTTGGCTCCACCCCTATCAGATAGTTTTGTCCTTTCATCCCTAGCCTTATAAGGTCTCATATATGTAATATTATCAATTCTTCTTAGTCTTCTTTGTTTTCAAAGAAGCACTTGGATACGTTAATTCTCAAGCATACTGACATTTATTCACTAACTATAGGTGAAGCAGCAAATTGGGATTTCAAAGAATCAAGGACAGACCCCCAGGTTATAAGAGACCATGGTTCAGGGAGCTTGCATTTGCCTTTTGACTGTAAAGCTAATTAAAAGTCATTAGTCCAGATTCTGCCAAGTTTACAAGTCATTTCTACAATGCATGGTCCTGGTGAACAATATACTAAACAAAGTAAGGCAGATCCAGGCAGCAAACACACGCCTTCACTGCTACATTAAATCTAAAAATTATGATTTCTTAGATGTATCCAAAAGTTGGCTATGCTTAAGAGGTCATAAAGATTGGAAAAGGTCAGTTAAGAGATAGATCAGGTGATAAAAGAAGACACGTTTAACATACGATGATAAAGAATAACTGACTCCTTGAAAGTAAGGGGTAGACAGGGGAAAATGAGGAATGACCAGGGAATTTCTTTTTTGTTGATTAAAATGTTCTAAATTTGTTGGAAAATTTTGCACAATTCTGAATGAAATGAAAAAAATTGAACAACGCTCTTTAAATGAAAGAATTTTATGTCATCTAAAATTTATGTAAGTAAAGATGCTTTTCAAAAACAAAACAAAACATTGACAGTGTCTTTAGTTAATTTCCTGTTTCTATGATAAACTACTCTGACTCAAGCAGCTTAAAGGGCAAGGGTTTATTTGAGCTCAGAGTTCAAGGCACAGATTACCATGTTTTGGAAATTCAGGCAGCAGGAGCTTGGTGCAGATGGTTGTCACATTATGTCCACAGTCAGAAGAGAGCAGTGCACACATGCACGCCAGTGCTCCACTCACATTCATCTTCCATTTTGTACAGTCCCAGATCCCATGATCCAGAAATATTCCCACCCAGAATTATGATGGGTCTTCTCAGTAAATTAATGCAATCAAGATAGTTCCTCACAGGCATGCCTACAGGTCAAGCCAATCTAGACCAGCCTTTATTGAGATTTCTTTCCTGGTGACTCTCCATAGAGAGCTGTCATTTGACAAGTGATTTGACATCTTGGGTCTTGATTCCAGCATGTGTGATCTGCAGGGACATCCTGACCCCTGGTACCTTCTTCATGCCTTGTGAGTTCATGGAGTTCATGGTAAATAGTTTATGTTTGCTAGGCGTAAGTCTCAAATCCATCCTTATGTTTGTAGACATTTTCAAAACCATTAAAACAAAAAATTGGGCCCCTACTCCACACATGCAGATAAAAGACTCATACATATAAAAATTTTTAAATTCAATTTTAAGGGCTGGAGAGATGGCTCAGCAGTTAAGAACACTGACTATTCTTGCAGAAGACCCAGGTTCGAATTCCAGCACCCACATGGCAGCTAACAACTGTCTATAACTCT
>NW_008352126.1:565091-586050 GCF_000622305.1 Nannospalax galili
TAGTTCCAGGAGACCGGACAGCCTCTTACATCCTCCGTGGGCATTGCATGGCACGAGAGCACTTACTTATGTTCAGTTATAACACTCATACACATAAAATAATATTTTTTAAAAATCAATTTTAAAATTTAAAAAACTTGGAGCTATTTTTAATACAGATAGCCTCCATATATTAAAAGCTCTATACTTTTGTGTTTTTAATAAATAACATGAGTAATTTTAATTTCATTAAGTATGAAAGAGTTAATGGTAAGGGCCTTCCACATGAAAACCAGGAGTGTCATAAACAACATTGTTATGGATTAAAAATCTTTCATATTTGTTACTTGTGCTAAATCTAAACCAGCCTTTGTTTTCTTGTCTTTTGTGTATATGAAATTGGGAACCAAGTTTATTACAAATTCATGTAGATACAACTGTACAAAAATTATTTTTCAAAATGTCATTGTGTCCCCTCCTGTCTAGGCTTATCACTTCCTTCACGTTTTGGGGTGGGTTGAATTGTATCCTTTCTAAATTCCCAAGGTCCAAAGAAAATAACCATATGTAAGGGTACACTGCAAACACAAGGATTTAAGATGAGTTTCTAATGGAGTAGCTGGGGCACTTAATCTAACACTTCTTTTTAAATTTTTAAATGATGGTCACATGAAGTCAGAGACATAAATAGAATGTCACATGAAGCAGAAAACTGGTGATGTGACCCTACAAACCAGGAAGCAGTGAAGAGTGGCCACAGACCACAAGCAACTGAGAAGTGAGGGAAGGGGTCCTCTTGTAAGGAACAGTAGGCTTCAAAGGCCAGTTTGTGATTAGACAACGTGGCGCTGCTGTGGATATGCAGCATGGGCCAGGATAGCAAATACTGGACTTGGAGGGGTGGGAAGATGAACACTAAATGGCTAACAAAAGCCGCCCCGGGATCTCCAAAGTACACAGGGCTGTAATCTGTCATATAACAATTTTTGGCAAAATCCTCTTGTCTTGACTCTGTATCAATATGTTCTTGAGGCAAAGGGGTGTGCCTTGCCCAGACTAACTAACATCTGTGGCATCTGTCTCTAGCCCTGTGTGTCTTTAATATCCTGGCTCCTCACAACCCTCTGCTCCTGGCCCCAGAGCTCAGACACTTCTTCTCTCCACTGAGAATTCAGTGACCCGCCTAACCTTGATTTCAGACTTCTAGCCTGAAGAATGGTAAGGCAAAAGATTCTGCTTGTGGCACTCTGAAAATACCCTCAGAAGCTTGACGTGTTAGCGCATTGTAAGCAGTGCCTGCTTTTTCAGTATTACCTGTTTTTCCTTTTGAAAATGCAATGGCTAGTTATGTCTTCAGAAGTTTTCTTTATCTTTGGTGATGCTTGCCTTTTGTGTATTTCAAATAGGTTTTGGACCAGCTTGTTAAAGTCACAAACCCAAGTTTCAGAATTACCATGCCAACATTATTACAGTAATACCTGAATAAACAGCCTGACTCTTAACTTTAGTTGCAGAGTGCTGACCCAAACTTTGAGCACACTGGCTCTTTTCCTATAATGGTGTTCCAGAGCTGGGTCCCACACACACCTTTGTTCAAACCCTTTTACCCAGGATCAGTTATGGAAATACAAGTTTTGATCCACACTTACTGCCTCTGTCTGAAGTATCTCATACACAATAAAATATGCTGCGTGGGCACATTGATTTACTAATTCTGCCATACTCACATTCATTTATTATTTAGTGCAAAGTGGGATTTCAAGGGGTCAATGTAAGGTGCCAAAGTCGCAATAGGAAATGACTCAGTGAGCCTGTGTGCACTGTAATTATAAACAGTAGATTTTTGGTTGCAAGGTTAAGTAAAAGTCATTGTTCCAGATTCTGTCCATTCTGTAAAAGTCATCGCTACAATGAATCTGTTGAGGTTTTTGAGTTGGATTGCATTGGCTCACTGGAAAATTGAGGAATAATCAGTAGCTGCATGGTAATGAAATTTTCATAGCAAGAAAACTGTTTTCCCTCCTATAGCTTCATCAAATCTTTTTCTATATGTAAAAACTACCACTGAGTGGTGGTGCACAACTTCAATCCCAGCATTCAGGAGGCAGAGGCAGGCAGATGTCTGAGATTGAGACCAGCTCGGTCTATTTAATGAGTTTCAAGCTGTCTGGGGCTACAGGGAGACCCTGTCTCAGTATATATCAATAGTTGCTTTTGTAAAATCGTGTGCTTTATGGGCTGGAGACATGGCTCAGCGAGATGACTCAGGAGTTAAGAGCACTGTCGGGCAGAGGCCCTGGATTCAATTCCCAGCAACCACATGTTGGCTATCAACCACCCATAACTATAGTCCCAGGTGCTTTCCTGGCCTCTTATGACCTCTGTGGGCATTGCAACACATGGGTACACGTATATTCATGCAAGTGATACAATCATACACCTAAAATAAAAATAATAAATAAACATTTTAAAAAGTTACGCAGTTTTCAAACGCCATGCTCATTTTATGTTCATTACTGATTTATTTGCATTAGGGAAATACAATTGATTTTTATGTACTGATTTTGTATTTTAAAAGTTCTCGCTCCTATATTTTAAGTAAAAAATGTTTTTTTCTGACTCAGTTGTATTGTGTATAATAATGGCAATTAGTTACACTTTTTCCTAAGGACTTTCGTCCTTCTTACTCTCCCAACTCCCATTTTTAATGCACTGGCTGTTACAATACAATACTTAATACCGTCCATGTGAATCAGCACCCTTGTTTTACTTCTGATTTAAAAGAGAATATATGTTTCAAATATAACACCCAAATTTTTTTTAGCTTTCCAAAGACAGCTTCTTGTGTCCATGTCCCTTCTGTTTATAATTTCATGGGAGCTCTACTGTGAATCAGCACTACACATAATAGACATAAATTTGAGCATCTTTTGAAACAATTCTGATTTTCTTAAGTTATTTTTTAAGTTGTGATAGTGGTCTGCTTTTCTTTACTTCACATACTTTCAATCTAATATTTTTCAAGCAGGGTGAGCTTAGGTATTTTATGTAATTTGTGTTGTTATCATTTCAGGCTCTGAAGGTTAGGAGATATATTTTTGCTGTTTTAATCTTTAAAAAATTAATTATTTCAGAATTTTATACAGTATATCACATGCACCCCAACTCCTCCAAGATTCACCACCCTTCCTTAACCACCCAACTTTGTTGTGTCCTTACTATTTTTTTTAATTTTAATTATTTTTATTTTATGTGTATGTGTGTATTGCCTGCATGTAGGTTAAGTTCACCCATATCATGCAATGCCCACAGAGGACAGAAGAGGCTGTTGGATCCTCTGGGACTGGAGTTACAGTTGTTAGCTGCCATGTGGGTGTCGGGATTTGAACCTGGGTCTTCTGCAAGAACAACCAGTGTTCTTAACTGCTAAGCAATCTCTCCAGCACCCCCTTACTATTTTTTTTTTAAATCCATGGAATTCAATTTGTGCTGCCCTATACTCTTGGGGATGAGGCCATCCACTGGAAAATGGTCCACATACCAGTGTCAACACCCTGAAAATAAACTGACTTTCCCTCTCCCAGCAGTTTTCAATAGCCAATAGCTCCTCAAATAAGGGTGAGACTTTGTGACCACCCCCCTAGGATGCTCGGACTTCATCTGGCTTGAGCTCATGCAGGTCTTGTGCATCCTGAAACAGCTCTGTGAGTTCGTATGTGCAACAGCCATGTTATGTCTTGATATTGTTGAGAACCTATTTATGCTGTTGTTCGGTTACGTACCATTCTGTGTTTTACTTTGGGACTTATTGATTTCACACTGTGAATTGATTATTATTGTTAAAAAATTATTTGTAGACTTGAGATATGTGACCTAAATTAAAAGTTCACCTTCTACAAATGATATGGATTTGCTTCTCAGGCCTATGAGTCTCACTGGTCAAGAAACACTTTCAAAGAAGAGGGTTGAAACTTTTCTTTTACCACCTACAAAACGTTAGCTGAGAACTCATGTAATATGATTTGGTCAATACAATATAATAATAATTGACTTGTATCTGAGCACAGTTTTCAGGTAAACAAAGATCTTCCTCCCTTGTTTACCCTCTTACAATAACCAGCAATGCTTACGATTGACCTTGGTCTATTAGAGTGGGTTACAGTGTAAAGAAACCTTAGATGCAAGCAGCAGCGGATTTAGAATATCCATGTAATATAAGAAATACATCCCCAGGTTTGCAGCCGAGGCTTGGATTCATTTGGTACGCCAGGAAGTGTGGCCTTCCTTGACTCTTCCAGGCAGAGTCTAAGGTTAATGAGGAGGCACAATGTCATGAAGGCAGCTATGCTCTAAAACAGCTTGCAACCCTCTTGCTCTGAGAGGAAAAGTTTCTAAGTTTCTGTGGTTATTTGAGCAGATTAAATGCTTTCCATTGGTGGGGCTCCTACTCTAGGACTCATACAGGCCACGAGACCAACAATAGACTACATAGTCTTTAATCACTTTCTGAGCTGCTCAACAGGCCTGGCTTAAGATTCATTCTGAAGATTTCCTTCTGTTCTTTAGAGAACAGGAATAAAATACAAAAGTACAATTATTTGTTAAGATTAAAGAATATGTAATAATATAATCTTTTAACTTTCTATCTGCTTAAAATTCATCATCACTCACTAAGAATAATGCTCAGAATACAAAACATAAACATTTCTTCCTGCAACTATCTAACTTCCAGACACAATACTGTTTATATCTGTAATTCAAACGAATATCTTTGGGAAAGTATTTTCATAAGCATAAACATAAGAAATATGCTTAACCATATTTAATCTGCAGGATATAAAATGTCCTTCCATTTTTCTGCTCTTTGATTTTGATGGCTTTCCTTTTCCTTTCCAGTTATAAATACGGTAGAATAAAATCTGTCAATATAGATAGCATAATGTTTCCTCTTTTGTTGCTGTCCTGGCCTGCCCTTGATAAAAGGTGCATAATACCTAGACTCTGAAAGACTGTGGCAGCCTGTGATCTCCATTCAGGTCAGTGTCAAGGGAGCTGCGTCCAGATGGGTTCTTTGAATTCCAACAGTTAGGTTGGCCCCCAGCCAGTTGCAGTGTGTGGAACTGTAGCATCAGGCCCCGTCACCAGCTGCAGTGCTCATAGTGGCTGTCTGCAGAAGCTGTCAACTGCTACGAGTTCCTAAGACCATTTCCTACTCTTGTTTTGTTAGCAAAAAGGAAAACAAAATATATGTATGCAAATAATTATGTTTGCATATTTAGTAAAAATAAAATTTAACAATCTTCTATATTAATAAAATTGCCTATTCTGGGATGAATGTTAGTCAAAAAAGAGAATATTTCATACATAAATATTGCATTCACCTGTACAAAATTGCATCAACCTTCTCTTGAATGTAATCTTTGTTACTGGAGCCATTAACCCAAAACAGTAAACTGTTTAAGAAACAATTTCTAGGGAAATGGTTAAATGTAAATATTTGAAAATGTTTATAGTAAAATATGTAGAAAAATCATACCTTTTGCTATTTATACTTGAAAGTTAACTACAAATACCTGAAGGATGAAATTAGAATATAAACATCTGAATACCTAAACTCAGAATGTATAGTTTTATGAGTTCTTGCTTAAATGTATGTATATTTTCTCAGCTCAAGTTGTTATAATCAAGAAAGACAAGCAATCTGTACTCAGATGCTCTACCCAGTTTGTAGTGTCAAACATTGCTGTTGTAAAGGGCACTTTGAAACTGTGTTGACGAGATCTTCACCGGAGGGCTGACCTAATGTGGTTGGTTATCCTACCGGATATGGAGAAACAGTACTGGCTCCTCCAAGTATTATGAAAAGGTCTGAAAATTGTAGATATAAAGAAAATGTTAAAAAAGAAAGTCTGTAGGTATGCTGTATTTTGTTATTACATAATACTGTTTACAAATAGATATTTCATTAATATGCTTATAATTGAAAATACTTTTAAAAGTGCTCATTTTGAAGTCAAGATTTACATAAAGGAAATCTGTTCGTATGTAATGTTTGATTTGCATGTTAGCAAGTGAAATGCCTGTCTATTTGCATGATAATACTGTTCACAGCTTCAAGACTGAGTAAAAGGCAAAGAGTCAATTAAATTTAACGCTTTTCAGAATATGTTACTGTAAAGATTTCTGTACATCTCTATAAAATGATACTCTTTAGCTGTCTGAGGATAATTAATCCAAGCAGAGAATGTTATTAAAGATCATAGAAAATAAATTATATCATTTTACTGGCTCCACACCACAAAAGAAACTCCTATTTCAAAGAAACTATTTCAAAAATAACTTGGATGGAGTCTACATGGAGTGACAATCACTGCTACCTGTTAAGCAACTCTAATGAGACAAGAGGTGGCTTTTGTGATGATTTCTAATTAGTTCTGTGTCTACCTGCTTTGGGTGTGGCAAAAACAGTAGTTGGTACATTCCCACATCTACAGAGGAGTAAACGCCAGGAACCGGCAAGCCTTCAAAAAGAGTAGCTAACATTTCTTTGAACAGCACCATTAACTTTCTCACTTGCATCCTTCCCCTCCAGGGACTGTTACATTCCATCTTGACTTTTTGGTAGGTGGGGCACAACTATTGGCTAGGTCCATCTCAAGGATCACCTTAAGGCTCTAGATAGAAAAGGTAGAGTGTTGGTGTGAAACCAATCCTAGGTTGGGAGTTCCTATTCAAAAGGCTGTCGGATCCCCTGGGACTGGAGTTATGGACAGTTGTTAGCTGCCATGTGGGTGCTGGGATTCAAACACAGGTCTTCTGAAAGAACAACCAGTGTTCTTGACCACTGAGCCATCTCTCCAGTCCCCATTATAAGAATTTGATGTGGACAAATTTAGTCTACAAAAGATACTAAGAAAAGGCATGTCAAGATACTATCTCAAACTTAGGCTGCTACCTAGCTCATGATACAGCAAAGTGTCAAATCTGCTCCTGTTATCTTGAATGCCTGTGACCTTAAGAAATCTGTTAACTTTGCATCATCATTTTAAGGAGCTTATTGGTAAAACATATTGGACAATCAACTTGTTCAAAGATGTTTATAGAGTCCAAGAATATGACCCAAGTGCATATCATTCAAACATTCAACAAATACAATTCCAATATTTTTTGTTGATAAGTTTGGTGAATTGGAAAATTATGTAAGTACATTATTATTAAATAGTACTGCATGTGTTTTAACAGATATGTGAATAAGATGCTATGTTATGTGTAAAATTTTGTAGACCTGGTAGATTATGATGTATTTCACTCATTGTTCAAATATTAAAATGTTTCATAAATAAATATAAAATGCTAAGCAGAGTAGTCAGAGAAAAAGGCTGTAGGTTCTACTTTGCTTTAATTGTATTAAGAGAGTGATGTATTTCAGAGATGAAGCTTAAAGGGGGAAGGAAGATGATGTATATTTCACAAATACTACAGTATCCCTTTGTGGACAAGCTAGTAGCAGTTTAAAAGTTCTATCAGTGAAAATGAAAGTATTCCAAACATTTTTATATCACCTGTGGAATGTACAACTGCATGCACTAGAGTTATATTTTCTAATTGCTCCAATTCTCATGAAAACAAATATAATAGTATTACTAATCTTTAAGAGTGAATTTTGGGGGCCAGAGAGATGGCTCAGCTGTTAAGAACACTGGTTGTTCTTGCAGAAGACCTGGGTTCGAATCCCAGCACCCACATTGCAGCTAACGACTGTCTGTAACTCCAGTTCCAGAGGATCTGACAGCCTTTTCCGACCTCCGTGGGCATTACACAACATGGGTACACTTACCTGTATGCAGGCAATACACTCATACACAGTGAATTTTCTGGACTTGAGGTATAGTTCATTGGTAGAGTGCATGTCTTAGGCCCTGAGGAAGTGAAATACAAACATATTCATTCAATGGGTAAATATAGCATTTCTAGATTTATTTGAAATTATATATATACAGCAAAAATGAACAAAATTTTGAATGAGAGATTGCTATAATTTAGATCTTAAATAAACACCAAGTCTCCTATTTTAAAAGGTTATTTTCCAGGATAATACGTCAGAGGTGTTGAAACTTTAAAGAGCAGGACCTTGTACAGAAGGTCTTTGGGTCGTTAGTAATTAAGGGACTCTGCCCCCTCACTCTCTTGCTTCCTGGCTATGAGGTAAGTGATTTTACTCTGACATACCTTCCCACCATGAGATGCTGACTCACCAGAGGTCCAAACATTGAGGCCAATTGGACCAAAGACTCTAAAATTGTTAACTCCTACTACTTTTTCCTCTTATAACATCTAAGACATTTTATCATAACGAAAGAAAACTGGCTACCATAAGGAGAAAAATTGGATATTTTAAAACAATTTGTTTAATATATTACAGAGCCAGAGGAGAAAAATCAGTAAGTGCTTGAACAATTCAATTAATCAGATTGAAGCACACAACATTTATTTTATACTCAGCAACTGTGGAAGATTCATTCTTGACAATGAAGAATGAACCATATTGTAACCTGTGTAGCTAGCCTCAATAATTCTTAAATGAATGGGACTATACAAGTTTGTTATGTAATCACCATGCATTTAAAAATGAAATCAACTATTTTTATTTTCTTGGTGTAACTATAATGTGTCTGTGGTAGGAAGGACAAAAGTTGTAGGTATGATCAGAATTCCATAAATCAGCAAAGAGAATGTGGATATACAATGCAGAAACTTGTAAAGATTAAATTTTAAAAAGATTAATAAATTTGACTTCCAGTCAAATTCATCAAAGTAATAGAAAACATACATTGACAATATCACAAAAACGGTTTCTTTTACAAACTGTTGTCTTCTGGTTTGCACCCATGAGCTTATAGAAACTGCCGTGGCCTGTGCTAGACCAATGAATTACTCCAACATGGATGGAAGAGGGGTTCGCATGTCACAACCCCAGCTGAGCACGGTTAGCATTTGATGGCTGCTGGGCAGGAAGAGAGAATCCTCTTCAGGGATGTGGCCTCTGGGAGATCGATCCATGCTCCAAGTATATGGTCCTACACCCACACAGATGTGGGAAGCTCTAACTGGACTCAGTAAGTTATCTATGAGGGAGAGAGTTATATATGAGAGAGAGAGAGAGAGAGAGAGAGAGAGAGAGAGAGAGAATGGAGTTGGGAGCAAGGGTCTGAAAGAAATTATAGAGTTATAGGCAGGGAGAGGCTGTGGATATGATCAAAACACATTGTATAGATGGATAAAATTCTTTTAATAAGATCCAATAATGAAAACAAAAGGCTTAAGAATTTGATTCTTCCTTAAAAGTAATAGAGAAATTTGAAGCAGTGAGATTAATTTACACAAAACAACATTTGCAATTAAAAAGAAAACACTAAATTTACTCTGCAGACTTTATAATGATTTTTTTTGATAAGTTCTGTAAAAAAGGTACAGATTGTGAGGGGAATACAACTTTTACCGACACAAGAAGATGGATGTACAAGCAGCACACAAACTTAAAAATACTCTAAAATCAATCGTGGGACCACTTATTTTAGAGTTAGGGTTAAGTAAAAGTTCACAGATCACTCCAATTTTAAACAAAATTCTATAAAAATTAGTAAACAGAAAAAATTAATATTATCAGATGCCCTGTGGTGGCAGTGAACCATTGATACCACAACCATAAACAGAGGAAAAATATTCATGAACTAGGAAGAAAAAATATTTTTTTGTATATTTTATTTATTATTTTTTTATTGTATGTGTTAGAGTATGTTGCCTGGCTGTGTGTAAGTGCCTAGGTGTCATGCAATGCCTGCATAGGTCAGAAGAAGGATTCAAATCCCCTGTAACTGTTTATGAACAGTTGTTAAATGCCATGTGGGTGCTGGTAATCAAACCCAGGTCCTCTGCAAGAGAAGTCAATGCTGTTAAGTGCTGAGCCATCTTTTTGTCCCAGGAAAAATTCTTAAATTATCAAATGCTTGTTGCAAAATATGAGAATGCATTATGATCTATATTTTTATTTCTTAGGTATGTATACAGTAAGATTTTAAAAGAGAATAATAAAATGATTTAGATAATTACTTATTAAAATATGTTTGCATTTTTAAAATGACTACAAACCCAGCATACAAAAATGAAATGAAGTATTACCATGAAAAATATAACTCCAAAGTATTTTGCAACGCAGATGAAATAGAAAAATTCATGAAGGAAAACAAAAATGACACAAGAAAAAACAGAAAATCCAAAGAGCCCTGAGCACATAATATAAACTGTCTCTTTAATTAACTATAACACACAAATTTCCCTGATCATGATAGCTCTCTACTAAGCTTTTCCAAGTATTTGAAGAGAAAACAATAGCAATTCTGAACTGAAATTTTTAGAAAATTGAAGAGACTTAAATTCTTCTAACCTGTGCTTTGGGCATCATCCTCATCACCTTATACCTAAAACTGACAGCTGGTGATGCTTACAAAGAAATTTTAGTTCAATGTCTACTTAACAATGTGAAAAATCTGAGGAAGATATTATAAATTAACTCTGATAATGTTCAAGGAAAGTAAGTCATGAGAAGCTGAAATTTATTTTAGAAAGATTAATGACTTTTGAAAAATTAATCATTGTAATTCAACACATTAATAGAAAAATGGGGAAATATCTGAGGGGGGGGAAAGCATTTAATATAGTTAATATGTTTATAGTGATCCAAATCCTAGCACCAAAATCCTCTTCACAATATTGGAAGAGAGAGGAAACTTATTACTTTAGCAAGATTATAATAAAGGAAAAATTTAACCAGAAACTAATAGTGTTATATTTTGTGGTAATATATTAAAAGCATTTATCACGGGTGTCAAAAAGAGCCAAATATTATTCATTCTTTTTTATTCTTTTCAATATTTTCTTGGAGTTAGGAGAAAGAACTAAAATGTAAAATGAAAATACATTATGCATCTGTATGAAATTGTCAGAGAAGAAATTTAAAATATTCTAAAAGTCCAAATAAATAAAACGTAAAGTGAAACAAGGTAAAACTCTAGTCAGAGATGTCATGATGATCTCATTCAGAGCAATCTGAAGAATTTATCAGTATGTTATTTGACCATAACAATTAATAAACACATAATATGGTTTCTTGATATAAGATGAAATGTTAATATAATCTTGCATGTGTATAAGTTATTCGAAATAATAACCATTTCCAGTAGCACAAATCACATCCAGATCTTTTTGATGAATTTATCAGAAAAGCCTAGGCATAGGGGCATATGTCAGTAATCTAAGAATTTAGGAGATCATGAGTTTGATGTCAGGATAGGCTAAACAGTAAGACCTGTCTCAAGTATGTACATATGTATGTATGTATGTTTATATGTTTGTATGTTTGTATACATGTAAGTTTGTGAAGATGTACAAGCCTCTGTTAATAAACCTCTGAACACAGTCAAGAAAAACTAAGGCAAATAAAAGAGATACAATATGTTACTGTTATGGAATTCTAAGACCAATATCTTCAGTTTAATTGACACAGCCTAAATAGAATATTCCACTAACATTCATATGTGAAAACTGTCATGAAATTTAAAAACAAAAAGAGTTGAGTAAAGCCAAGACAATACACATAATGAAGAGGACTGGGTTCGTAAACCACCAGATACCATAAAATAATATAAATATTTCCTTAACATAAATATGCTCTCCATACTACAAATATTGACTCATAACAGAGCTTTGGAGAAGCATAAAAGCATAACTCTGTCCATGGTGCTGCATGACTTACCAAGCGGGTCCTCAACTAAGAAGAAAACGGGAAGCCTTAACAATCAATGCTGGCCTACATAATACAATGTTTGCTTTCTTCACATAAAACATAAGAAGAGCACTATGTGGTTTCACACTGCATACATGTGGTAAAGTACTCAAAGCCAGATATAAACAACAATGGAAAAATATTTTGTATTTTTAAGTATGAACATTTTCAAATTAGCAAACAATAATAGTAGCTTACAAAGTAAAGAATTTTATTACATTTAGAAATTTCATTTCATTCAAAGACATGAGAATAAACAAGGCAAGCAGAGTGACAGAAATTATCTGCATATTTTCACTAATTAAATTAGTTAAACCCCACAAAACAAAAAATACTAATTAAAAGCAAATATTTAATTCTAAAAATGCCCCTAATATCTAACATAAAATTTACCATGAACACAATGCATGACAGCTTCCTTAGTCACTATATGAATGTTGATTTACCAGAATGAGCAAAACAATTTTCAGATGATGAGAGTTCATAGTACTGTTTCTGAGTATGTGAATTACTGCAATTCTCATCTGTCTCTGAGGAGCATACAAACCATTGTTATCACTTTAGAAGGGCTTTTATTGATCATTGCCCTTGAGCATGAACATATATCGTGATCACAAATTCCACATAAATTTATTCTCAGCAAGAGCACACTCATATTCCTTCAAATGCCCCAATGATAGTATTCAGAAGAGCCCAGTGCTGGAAAAAAAAAAAATAAATGTTTCCAAAGAAAACAATAAATAACTTAGTTGAAATTTTTTTTCATTCACTTAAACAATATTAGTAAAGCACTGTAATCTATAAAGCTTAATTGAATACGATATAGATCAATCTCATAAAATTGACTCGAGTGGAATAAGTCATGTGGGACCATACTGTATGATTATATAGATTCCAAATCAGATAAACCATTTTATGATGAAATAAGTCAAATAGTGATCATCTTTGATATATTACATCTCAGAAAGCTTTACTTTCTACAAACATACCCAACTTCAAGCTTAGGTTCTTTTTGTTGCATTCTGCAGATTTTATACAAGAAAAAGAAAAGTAATGAAAAAGACCACATGCAGGGCCCAGTGTGAACGAAGTGTAGGTGTGGCAGCCACAGAAGCCGAAGATCACTTCCCATTTGAGACCTTGAAGGTGACATTTGAGAGAAAAGTGAGAGTGTTTCCTCTAGAAGATGCTAAAAAGAAGATAAATGTTCTCAATTTTGCCTCATCTGATTTTCAGGAAAATGTTACAAGAAATAATAGGATAGGGGTAGGCTTATATGATGGATTTTCTTCCAAAAGCTTCTATTTTGACTCCAGCTGCTCTCTAAGAGCAAGGAAGCACTAAACAGGGTTCAGGACACTCACTGAGCCACCCTGCACAATGGCTTCAGTGCTAGTGTTAAAAGACCTTTGCCTATATGGAGCTCCTTTGATCATCCTGCTTTCTGTGCCATGTGTTAAAGAGAATTAACATTTGCCCTTTTTTAGCAACTTCTCTATCCCCAGAGTGGTGGCTAACTAACAAAAACAACACTTCTAGTGGCTGGACAGAGGCTCAGCAGTTAAGAGCGCCGGCTGCTCTTGCAGAGGACCTGGATCCATTTCCTGGGACCCACATGACAGCTAACAACCATCTGTAGCTCCAGTTCAAAGGGAGCCAACACTGTCTTCTGACATCCACAAGCACTGCATGACATGGGTACACTCACACACATGCAGGCAATACACTCATACTTATAAAATAAAAACAAGAAGTAAAATATTAAAAAGATACTTCTAGTAGTCAAAGGAAGCCTGATTTTCTAAAAAGACAATAAGTCCAGTTAAACCTTCATTTTAAGTCTAGCAGCCTGCAATACCCACTTGTGAATAAATGGTTTAATTCTGCATACATTCAGAATTTATAATCAATAAGATTGGAATAGGAATTTGTTATGAAATGTTATGAAATATAACAATTTGTTGAACACAGCAGTTGAAAGACTGATGTTAACAACTATCATAAAGGAAAAAAAATGGAATGTATGTTGAGAAATGACTGGATCTTCCCAGACATTTAGGCCTGAAGTAATTATTCCATAGACAAGAGGCGATGTTAAGATGGTAAGCAATGCGAACCTGTAGTTTGAGAAACAAAGGTAACTGCATAATTTGCCACTTATAGGTAAGGAGATTAAGATCCAGAAAATGACTAATAAATAGTAAATGCCAAAAATTAGAAAGAAATACAATGTTTCTATTCTTAAAGTTTATCAAAGTGTCTCAAGCATTCAGCTATATCTAGAGCTTTAAATATGGTGAAGGGACAGCATTTGCTATTGCAGTTATCAAAGTGGATTGAAAGAGTTTCAATAGAACACTGAATGTTCATATCTTTCTAGAGTGAGTTAAAAGTTTTAAGACTTTTGGCACAATGGGAAAAATTAGTGTAAGAAATTAGGTCCAAAGAAGTTATCTGATGTTGTCATTGTTTCTGAAGTTTAGAATATCCCATATGTGATAATTAACAGACCATCTCTAGATGAACAGGATTATCAGTAGATAATGAGGGCTTGGTAAACACAGAGAAGAAATACATTCAAACAGTATCCTTAGAGTCAGAGCATAAGTCATTAAAGCTAGATTAGTTTAGGGAAAAGCATGAATATATACATGGAAACAGATGTAGGTACTTGTACAAATTCCCTTTTGATTAATTTCTTAATCTGCTATAGAGATTTGGTAAACAATCATGTTCCAGAGTAAGGTGCAGAACCCAATGTCAATGGAGAGTGCTAGACTGTCATCTGAATGGAAGAGTTCCAGCACATTCATGGATCCTGAAAGTACAGTAGGATTGATGGATGCAACAAGAAGCTTGGTTGAGGGTTTTCCTCATTTTCTTTGGGGGGGGCAGTGTCTCCCTGTAGGTGTAGCTACTCTCAAACTTCTTTTGTTAACCAGGTTGGTCTCTGTCCCAGATAAATCCACTTGGCTGTCCCTCCCAAGTGCTGGGATTAAAGGTATCTGAGACAATATCTGCATCCTCATGAGATGAACTTCAAATTCAGCACTCCCTTGCACTTTCTCTGGCCTTATTTCAGTAGAATAATACAGGACTCAGCAAATGGGACTGGGGTAAATTCCACCAGTGTTGTGGCTTTTTCAGGCAATCAAAATGCAAGAACAGAAATAAAGGGTTTCTATCAGTCTTGGATCTTAAGGTAGGATATAAGATTTGAGAGGCATTAAAGGGTAAAGGATGTGAAATGTGATACAAATCAGTACCATAGATGTGCATGTTGATCGATTGCTGACTGCCAACAAAGGAGAGAGAGGGTGACCTAACACTGTATACTTCAGGTGGTAGCCTACAAGAGGCGGGTGTGGATTTGAGACTGTGGTGGAGCTATACTTATAGGTAAATGCCAGTTCTAGAATATGATCACAGCTGATGCTACGGAGTCATTGGAGAAGAAGGCTTGTAACACTAATAAGCAAATATTTCAAATGTATAACTATCAGAAATTGATCCAAAGGTAGTGATAACGAATGTGAGGTGAATCAGGATCATGCTAGTAAGAAAATGGCAAAAACAATTAGACATTGCTGTTGACATAACTTGCTACACATGAGATGTGGTTCCAACACTCTCCAATAACAGCTTATACAGACCCTTTGCTACGGCGATGAGTCTGTTTCGGCAGTCTTTAAATTGTTTTATTGACCTTTTAGATTTTAATTTCAGAACATGAAGTAATATAATTCTCAGAGTTTTTTGTATCTATTAAATGATTTTAAATCTTAAACTTGTCCTGTGCTATGTTTTAAGTAACTGTTGATGTTTCTATTCTTGTGGAAACAGAGTGTTGGCTATTGTAAGTTCGATGCTTATGTCTGTGAGTCATATAGACAGAATTTTCCCTCAAAGTCCAAGAATACGAAGAGGAAAAAAGGAAAATCATTTAGGGAGTATGAAAATCTTAGACCAATCAAGGAATTCCCTTTAAGAAACTTAATGAATTTATATGGACTCCTGACAATGTGTCAGGAAAACAAGCAATGAACCAAACTTAATTTACACTTAGATTTTAAATTTCATCACCAGCCATTACTCAAATCTAAACTGTAACAATGTTTTAGGCATTTGGCACTGTGTCTTCGAGCCTCATCCCCTCTTTTATGCTTTGCCTTCCTGGTATGATTATCCATTTTCTTTCCAAGTTACACCTCCTAGTGACTGGAACTACTTAATCTCATGAAGCCAAATTTTGTCCTATTGTCACCAGAGTTCTCTTGGGGTCTCTTGCGCTATCAGACAAACCATATAACATATTTCTATGTGACTATATTACAGTTATATCTTGGGGGGGGTGAAGAAATTTACAGAGACTAACCCATGGCACCCAGCACCTAGCTCTTGCAGCAGGCTGATGCCTTTCCAGATCTCTCACCTACAGTCTCTGTTAACTTTCGCCCATGCATCTTGGGGCTGCAGTCTTGCTCCAGGTTGGTGAATGCCCCCTCTCATGATGTGGGTGATATGCCAGGGCCATCTTTTCTCCACGCCTGCCATGGCACGCTCATCACACTCAGTGCATTCCTTGCAGCTTGTGGCTTTCGTCCCAAGAGGGTACCATAAGCCTTTCCTTCTGTGGCTAACTCTTCACAGTCAGTTTTCTGCAGCAGGCCCCAACCCTTGGAGGAACCAGGATGCTGGGGAACACACTCCACCTCTTTCTTCCACTCTTACAATCACTCCACCAATCTTCCTTAAGGTCCTTGAGCCTTGGAGGGGTTGACAGATGTAGGGTGATCTCTCTTGTATCATGATGAGATAATGACTTCTTGGGCCTCCCCATTATTTGTCTTTAAGCCATGGCCATTGATCTATCTCAGTGGTGTTTCTTCTATTATAAAGAGAAATGGAAGGAAGTAGGCACCTTTAAACAAACATGAATGTAAATACAAATGCCTAGAGGATATCCCAGTAGGTGTACTACACTCATTAAACAATATACTCATGATGGCTTCCCCACTAGGGCCTGTAGCCTTTCTGAACACATGGCGTTGGCCTGGTCTACAGCACCAGATGTGTGTTCTCCCCCTAGGAGTGGGCCTTATCCAATTAGAAATTTGTCAGTTGTACATATGTTGGTCGAGCCATTATTGCACTTGCAGGTATTGCTTGGCATGTCCATAGTGTGCAGCACGGTGGTTTCATTGTTGAGTAGAATCATAGGGGATCCTTTCTTCCCCAACCATCTGCATAACGCCTTCTGGCAATATGAACCTCATCCATCCAGTGGCATGGAGTTTTTTGGCTTAGTCTCAGCTCCATCTCTTCTCCTCCTGTGCTCACATCATGCAGTGTCTTCAGCAATGTGGCCTTACTGACCTTTCTAGTGTACAACCGACATTAGTGCAATAGCCTTGGTGAATTTGAGGACATCTAGGATCTCTCTGACCAACAGGTCATAAGGGGCAACCCACCCCTGGTACTATGGATTTTCTTAACAGTTGTGTAGTTTGGGAGTCTCTGTCTTTATCTTACCCAACCATAAAACTCCCAAGAATCTTACAGCTATAGCTGGCCTTTGCTTCTTCAGGTATCTTTCAAATGGATTTCATATTTGTAAAATACTCGAAGGAAGGTTAACATTATATATTAAATCAATCATAGACAAGGTCTCACACAACATGGAAAGGTTTTTTCCATTCTTATTAACTGTTTTCTCCATAGCTCCTCATTAGGTACCATATCATGGGTACAAAGCATTAATTTGGTTAGCTCTTTATAATTTTTAGTTATCCCTTTGGAGTCATTTCACACTTGGAGGCTCTTACATGGAGTCTCATTGTATTCTTTTATTCTTGTTGCACTTACAGGTGTTGGCTCCAGTTGTCTGACCCTGCACTCGGCTAAGGAGGCGGGGGGCTTCTCCTGTCCCTGCTGCACTTGTTGGTTCCCTCAGTCAGGCAGGCCCTGGACCTGCCTCCTGACTGTAGCCATATCTGTCATTTCTCCACTGACTTCACCTGGCTTCCAGGGGAGAACTTGATGGGAAAACCTGCTTCCACCCCTAGTATAGCCTTTATCAGAAGAGACATTCCTTGGGGATTCTTAACCACCCCAGGACAGTTTTTTTTTTTTTTTTTTTTTTTTTCTTTTTGGGACAGGGTCTCCCTGTAGCCCCAGCTGACCCTGAACTCACTATGTAGACCAGGCTGGCCTTGAACTTACAGGGATCCACCTGCATCAGCCTCCTGAGTAGTGCTGGAATTAAAGGCATGTGCCACCTTTGAATGTCTTTTGTAAACTGTTCTTCCAGTTGTAAAGCCTTCCAGAAAAGCCTTAGTACCGAATTTGGTTTTCTATCCATTTTTTCTCTGGGAATTTACACTCGACATATGTCTTGCCACATTTGTCTTCGAGTAGCCCAAGTGGACCGTTTCTTTAGTCTGGTCTTTCTTATACCTCTTATAGGGTGTTCTGTTATTTTACAGACATATTTTATATGATGGTCAGAATCATTTAGATTTGCCAATGCCTGTCTCACTTTATGAAGATCCTGTCCCATTGAAGGGCTTAGTAAAACCAGTAAATCCCCATACTGTTCTTGAGGTCCCAATTGAATTAAGCTTCCCTTCATATCTCTGTAGCTTGGAAATATTCCATACTAGAACTGTTAAAATTAGGAAAAACTTACAATCAAGCAATCAGAGAGTCCCTAGCCCTCCGGCTTGTGAGAGTATGGGACAGGAGAACAAATAACGCTACAGCACTGTGAGCTCTTTTTTCCTTTTGTATCAATGGTTGAGTCTGAGGGGAGCCTTAGCTACTTTTATTTTTAGATCATTTTCCTTTTTACTATTATCTGTCTCTTGCTCCGAGTTCTTGATCTACCAGGACTTCCCTGGCCTTTTCAGGTTCCCCTGTCTGGGGCACATCTTTTATTATGCAAAGTGGCCAGTATCCCTTTCTGGTTTCTCTCTTTGGGTCCAAAGCAGGTACATAGGTTTTAGCCTTTGGGTAACCTTTAACAAATCTTCACATACCTGCAACATAACCACACATTTACAACATAGCTGTGGCCCATGCTTCTGCATGGCTGCCCTCCTTTTAGTTACAGATTTTATAATCCATTGAATAACCCATGTGACTATCATTAACCCCATTAAACTTATGGGATTTGATTACCTTTCCCCCGGGTTCCTGGCAGCTGCTTCCAGATTTGGGATTCAGAGCCCATCTGACTTTCACTGAGGCAGCAGGACCAGCACTGCTTTCCCAGACCCACATCCCCAAGGCTGTGGTTCGTTTATCCTGCTGACTACTCCAATTTCATCCCCAGAGTTCTCTCAGGGTATCTTGCACTATCAGACAAAACCTATAACATATTTCTATGTGAATTTATTATAGTTCTATCTTGGGAGGGGTGCAGAAACTTACAGAGACTAACACCTGGCACCCAGCACCCAACTCTTGTGGCGGACTGCAGCCTTTTTGGACCACTTGCTCACAGTCTCCATTAACTTTCACTGATGTGTCTTGAGCCTGCAGTCTCATATCAGGTCAGTAAATGCCCCTTCTTGGGATGCAGGTTAGATGCCAGGGCCATCTTTTCTCCACGCCCACATTGGAACATTCCTCACACCCGCCGTGCTGCGTTCCTGCCGTGCTGCGTTCCTCATGCATTCCTTGGCATGTTCTTTATGCCTGGCGCATTCTTCAGGGCTAGTGGTTTCTGTCCCAAGATGGCACCACAAGCCCTTCCTTCTGCGGCTAACTTTTCACAGTCAATTCTCCACAGCAGGCCCCGCCCCTTGGAGGAACCAGGACTCCTGGGAAACACACCTATAAACCTAAAACATAATTTGTTACCCAAAATTCTGGAGAGAAACAGCAGAGGCAAATCCACACAAAGCCTTCATATAGTGCATAGTATTTTTGTTTTCCTCTCTGGCTAGTACCCCTTTGCAGATTTTTTTATGAACATTACCCGTGTCTTCATCACAGTTCTATCTTTGTTAGCTAAATTACTCAAACAGCTTCATCATTAGATAAATTTTAATGGTTTGCAAATTTATATCTTCAGTATTTACATGGAAATATGGAAATAGACTATAAAACGTTCACTTTCAAGTGCCTGCCACCTTCATGCCAATAAAAATTTCCAGCTATTTCCTGATTTTCATCCTTCCAATCATCTCTCTGTGTAGGCACAGCCTCTCCATGCAGCTAACCTGCTTCCAGAAACTCAGGCTAAAGGACTGGGCTTTTTAAGTGCAGTTATTTCAATGTTAAAGACAAGAGCATTATTAAAATAACTGTCTTCTTTATGAAATTTAAACTTTCTAATAAGCCAGGAGCATTCCTATAAATCAACTGTTGAATTAAAATCCACAATTGGCACCTTATTGAAGTGTACAAATAATTCCTTTACTACACAGTAGCTCAAAAGAAATGCTGTCCTGAAGGGCAGAAAATGTAGAGTCAGAGAACCAGAGATCCTGCTGAAATAAGTATCCAAATTCAGAGGCACAGTGCTAGAGAGCACTGGATATCTGGGAACGACTATTACCCATAATTTGGGGGCATTTTCTAGTTGTGTAGATTACACAATAACAAAAGTATTTGTGTACATTTATAACTTCGTACAGAATAGACTAAAGTAGGATGCTATTGCTTGCATATTTTAACTAGAAATTCTTTAAATAATCCTGGGGAGGAAGATGGTGAATTAAAGAGTGATGGGAGAGATTCTGTGTGGGGGGGAACAGCAGATGCACAACCGCTACTGTTTCCCTTTGGATAATGCATCTATCTGGGACTACTGTTATCTGTTCTACAGGCAACTGGATGGTTGGACAAAGGTAAAGCTTTTCCGTTCCTGCCTGAGAGAAAAGCCTTTCTAAGCCCTTTCCCAAACAGCCACAGACCCTTTCCAAATTGCAGTGAGAAACCCCGTTCACCTGGTAGAAGCCTCCCTGCCATGCAGAGTAGCTATGAACAATTCCAGTGCATTCTCCTGAAACATTCAGAAACGGGCTCACTTCCTCACAGTGCTGTCATTTCAGGAAAACCATGCAAGACAAAATGCAGAGCAAGTGGATGCATAATAGCCAGCATCTTCGTAACTGCCAAAGTACTGCACAG
>NW_008352126.1:586483-589637 GCF_000622305.1 Nannospalax galili
ACAATAAAATATTTTTAAAAAGTTAAAAGTGACTGAACACTGTCAAACGAGTCTTCCCTTTTTGTTTTCTTTGTTATTAAAAAAAAGGAAACTTTTGCCAACGCTGTCATTCCTCCCTCTACAATCTTTCAAACACTGCCTTTGGGAAGGAGTAGTAAGTCTCACCATAGAATATGCACAAATACACATGTGCATTTACACATGAGTGTGAACATATGCACTTCAACATTTCACATTCAACTTATACCTCTGCTCACATATATGCCTTCCTCTAAGAGAGGAAGGTGATTTGAATGGGGAACATGGTACAGAGGGTGGAGGAAAGGGACAGGCAGGTCCTTGCTGCCAATGAGGTAGGAAGCATGGCCCACTCGGCAAGTTCAAAGCAACTCTGAGACCATGTCTCCAAAAATGCAAATGGGCAGGTGACACCCAAGAGTGTGCTTTGGGCTACACACACACACACACGCACACACATACACACGCACACGCATACATATATATAAAACCATGCACACAAAACATCACATATTTGTGCACCCATAACCACACACACTATACAAGCACATCCAAAATAATAACACAAAGTAAATTAAACCACATCCATAGAATTAGTTGGCAGTTATATTTCTATTTCAAATAAGAGGTTAGTTCAGAATAAGAGACGTGCTACTCTTAACAAACATAGAGACTTTCTAAATTTACGAGTGAAGAAGGATACTTCATGGGACTCTTTTAGAAGAGTGGACAACTCAGAGTAACAGGTGAGTGAGAAAGGAGTAAACACATTAACTGCAACTGCAAAGAGAAACCTGGAACCCATAACTGGTAACGTTTTCCTTTTGTCAATACATTTATACTGCCTCTTCCCTGAAGACTGGCACTCATAGTATCAGAAGGAACTATGCAAGCTGCCAAGGGCTGGAAGTAATCAGTTGTCCTCCCCATCTGTAAAGCTGACAAACCACAATGAGCAACCCGGCAAGGTATATCCCCAGTGTGTCACTAGTAGCACATATTTTCAGAGGTAAGCAAGAGCAGCATATCTGTCCTTCATGGGGGAATTCTTGCCTGGTACTGGAAACATAGGCAAATAGCTGTGACTGTATAGGTCATAGACCCTAGAATAGAACGTACTACTGCCCTTTTCCCAAACCAATATAGTTTGTAGCTGTGTTCTAAATACTTATCCCTATACCCACAGGTAAGTGCAGTCCTCACTCCTCATCAAAGTAGCCACTTTTAGCAAAGTGGCTGTATCTGTATTACAGATACACAAATTGTTCAAAATGCAGACAGTAAATGACTGTGGGATACCTTACTGCAGTTAACACATGCACAACACAATCCCAAAACCTAACGCTCAGGGAACACTGTGCGTGGCTGGGGACAGACGGGAGGGGCATTGTAAGTGCCAAAGGACCAGGACATCTGCTCCTACATGGTGTCTTTAATACATCACAGGGAAGGTGCACTCATGAAATTTCACTAATGTGATTTCTTAACAATACCTGCATAATAACAATACCAGCTGACATGCCAATGTGGATGGGGGAAATTTCACAAAGTCCACTTCTAGGTGAAAAGCTGTCAGTGGCTGATGAAAGAGAGAGAGAATCAGTTTTTCCAGGCACAAACTCCCTGATGGTTTATCTGATTTGAAGCGTTCATCCTTAAACACAACATTAAAAGGACTCCTTAGGTGATACATAGATACATGTGTGTATATGCGTGCAACAAGAATAATTAAAGAAGAAGAGCTCATGTATTTGAGAGGCAGTGTTGGGGGATGTGGGAGGAGTTGGAGGTAGGAGAGAGGGGGGAATTGTATAAGTACGGTGCTCATTTAAGAAATTAAATACCATGAAAATGAAACTACCAGTCAACAAATTTTGTGATGAATTGAACAGACAGTTTTTCAAAGAAGGCACTGTGTATACCCAGGAAGAAAAAACTAATCATCAATGTTACCCAGCTGTGAATCTGGCAGGCTTCAGCAGTAGTTAGCCTAGCAAGATATGCCTTCCGGTGCAATAGTGTCATCAATATTATGGGAGCCAACAACCAGTTTCTAATTGGATTTAAGGTCTGTTTCATGGGATGGAGCCCATACTTGACACTGATTTCAGGATTGGGAACAGGTGGTAACACTGATAACATGAGATCCTAATGCTATTATTCTGCCAAACAGACACAGTATCTAACCAACGCCTACAATTTAATGTTAAATACATGGTAATATTAATACATCTTTCAGCAGAGATTCCCCTTGTGCAGCAGGTGGTGGTTAACAAGGAAACCCTACCTGACCAACATGCAGAGAATAAGAAACTGTGGAGGGCTTATCCCAGAACTGGGCGACTATCTCAAACCTCTGCCTCCCAAGGCTCAAGGATTGTTGAAGCAGAGTTGTCAGGGGTGTCAAAGCCAGAGGTGGTGGATGGCCAAAGAGAAAGAATTCTCTAAACAGCTGGTTAGTTCCTCATATAGCATCACAGCAATAGCGATAGCATGCACAAGTCCAAAATAAGCTCAAGTCAGACAAATTCCCAGCATAGAGAAGTGAGTAAGAAACCCCAACCTTACCTGAGAAACTGCGGAAACATGACAGGTGCTGGGAGGGGAGAGTCAGTCTCTTTAAGTATGTGATTCTTGGTAGGTAAACAGTTCCAGTGGATAATTCACACTGAATGGCATTTTGGGACACAAATTTGACTCTATAAGACTTAATTTACACACACATACACACACACATATAAAACCATTGATATATACATATATGTGTATATATATATATAAATGCAGGAAAAAAACATGAACTGTGAAAGAAGATGTAAAGCTAATTGTTTTTCTAGTTTTTCTTCTGTCAGTTTTTCTCTTTTGGTCATTAATAAGTGCATAGCAAAGTAAGTGACTGTGAAAGTGTAAAGTCCTAAGCAAAGCTCTAGGGCTTCACTATGACCTTTCTAATTGTATAGATGCTCACTGTGAGCATAGAGTTTGGGGACTGGCAGGTGTCTACTGACTTTCTTACTGTAGCTGTGTGATATTCTTATGTGTTAGGTCATTACAGTAACGTGATTTTTGTATTTAAAATAGACTTTATCCTGCTTTGAAGAAACAGCTATGGAAATACCACAAAATATATGGATAG
>NW_008352126.1:589700-618439 GCF_000622305.1 Nannospalax galili
ATATATAATTTCCAAGTTGGAAACATATCTTTGCTATATTTTTACTTTTTGTTTCTGAGAGTTTCATACATAATTATTGTCTCCATCCTTCCCAGTGTCCTTCAAATTCTCTCATGTCCCCCACTACATCATCTCAACTGCTTGCTCATATATATATATATTTCAGTGTGTTTAAGGTTGACAACTTAAGATTAGGTAAGCTCTAATGGATCTGGTCCCTGGAAAAAACTGATTCTCCTTCCCTAGAATCCATTGATCACCTCTTACTTTTCATTTTGAGATGAGACACTGTGAACTTTCTCCCATTCACTTTGCCATGCCAATTGGTTTTGTCATTATGCAGATCTTGTTAGACTAATATACTGTGGAGATTTTTATTGGTATGGCTTCCCTATGATGATTAGAATGCATTAAGTATCAGCAGGTGTCTTTCCAACCCCTATTCCATGATGTTCCCTGAGCCCTAGGTGTAGAGGTTGCATTGTAAATGAGTCACTTAGGGCTGGGCACCTCACAATCACTTGTTCTCTGAGTTTGGCCAGTTATGGATATTTGTAATATTTTCCATCTATTACAAAAAGAAGCATCTTTGATTAACCATAAGGGAAACAATTTTAACTGTCTTTACTATTGTTTAAACTTCAATAAAATGTTAAAAGGTCTCAGGGGCTGGAGAGATGGCTCAGCGGTTAAGAGCACTGGCTGCTCTTGCAGAGGACTGGGGTTTGGTTTCCAGCACCCACATGGCAGATAATGACTGTCTTAACTCTAGTTCCAGATCTGACACCCTCCTCTGAACTCTTCCAGCATTGCATAACATGGGAGCACTTGCGTACATGCAGGCATTACACTCATACACATAAAATAAAATAAAATAAAATAAAATAAAATAAAATAAATAATAAAATATTTAAAATTGTTAAAAGGTCTTTCTTGTTAGGCACCTTCTATATACAGGGCTTGATGGGAACATCCAGGTATAATTGAAATGCAATATGACAAGCAAGAAAAAAAATTCTCTCTCTCTCTCTCTCTCTCTCTCTCTCTCTCTCTCTCTCTCCTCTGTGTGTGTCTTTCTCTCTCTCATAACTTGAAAATGAGAGTCAATTAGATTAACTAAGGAATCTATAAATCTACAAGTCCTGTTTTGGGGGGTCTTTTCTTTTCTTTTCTTTTCTTTTTGAGACAAGGTTTTCCTATAACCCCAGCTGGCTGAAACTCTTTATGTAGCTCCAGATCTCACAGAGATCCACCAGCCTCAGTCTCCAGAGTGCTATGATCAAAAGTCTGTGCCACCATGCTCACCTAAATCGTCACTTCTTTACCATCAAGCAGCCAATTTAGGGTCTTTACACTAAAATAATAAGCAAATTGAAAGTCTATCAACTCAACATTGCCTATGAATCAGCTTGTCTCTAACTCCTCCCTTCAGTGTGCATGTACTTAAGACTGGGTTCATTCTGTTTATTTAGATATAATTGTTTATTTTGTCAGTTGAGGAAGCCACACTGATAAAATAAAGATACACCATGATTACCATCTTTCAGATGTCTAATTTCAAGGGGAGGAATAATTCTCAATTCCAACATTGGAGTGTACAGGGAACCTATTTCAAGAAATATGAACAAAATATTACTGACGTGTCTAATTTGTGACAACCACTCAGACATAGCCTCCCTGACAGTTGATAAGTAAAGAATGATTTGAAAGTAAAAAGGTCAGACTCAGAGGAGTCAGGAAGTTAATGTTTAGGGCAAGAGAACAGGGACACATACTTGACCTAAATCCAGATATGCACACTGATCTCCATGTGCATGCATGTGTGTGTGTATTCCTATCTTTTCAGAAAGTATGACATCCATGGATTCCAATCGGCTCCTGAGCACATGAATTGATGGACTCCACATGATATATGTTGATGACTATATAAGGTGACTGATAGCACCTCACCTTCTCTCCTCCAGAGTGTTAAAAGAAAATGGAATTGTCATTGTTATGAAATTTAAATATAAACATTCCTGGTAGGATAAAGAAAATTCTGGACCCTGGGGCGTGTGACAATGCTTCTGTAAACGTTCTCTTTCATCTGTGAGAGAAACACAGCACCTCTGAGAAACACAGGAGGAACATCAGCCATTTAGCCATCAATGCCTGCATTCTGCACAAATGTGAAAACATGTATAAAGTGCCGTCTCCTAGTAGTTACAGCATGAATTAGAAGTCCACATTACTGTATTCAAAGAGCATGGATACTTCAATATGAATACGCTGTCTACGTAGGCCTCATTCCAATAATGGCATGCTACTTTATTATCCTAAACAGTGAGTGAGCTGCTCTGAACAACGTCCAACAGAAATCCAAGAGCTGCCTTCACTTTCCGTCACCTAAAAAGTTAATTTTAACTTCACTTTTTATTTAATGACGATTTTCATAACAATAGTGATGTTATGGTAGTAAATGAAAATCTGACTGGCAACCACTGAGAACACTGGCAGGGTGACTGTTTGTTTCGGCTGATGGATGTTCTGTTTGTGTTTAAATTTTCCTGATACATGGAGACGTACATAGACTTCAGCCTGAAACACTACAACTTCTTTCTTTGATCTGGACGAGAAGGTAAAGAGCAAAAGCTTAATTTTCGTATTTCCTAGATCTGTCCAGCCTCTCCTCAATGTGCTTGCCCCTAACCTATGCAATTTATTTCTCTTTTCTGTTCTATTGATATGCAGTGAAGCTTGTGGAAGAGCGCAGTCTTTGCATTCAGATAGACGTACTCTCTGTGTACCCTCACTTCTGCATTGTGTCAGTAAGAGAATAAGCTAGGAAAATGACTTTGTCGCCGACATGTTGAACAAGCACAGCTGTGATTCATTCACTAAGTTCTTCCTCTGTGCCTCACACTGAAACAGGGGTGTGTTCACTGTGGGCCAGTCTTCCAGATTCCCTCAGTGAAAGTTCCAATGCATCCCAGCACTATTTTTCTTTAAATGAGTGGTTTTGAATGCTAACTATAAAGTAGAATGACGTGGAGCTCTCCTAAAAACAATGACGTCAACATCCACCAATAGAATTTTTAAATCAGCATCGCTGAGATTATGGGACAATACGGATATGGATTTTAAAATCTCCTGAGGTTGTTACAGTAGAACCTCCAGCTAGGATGGAAACCTCGCATTCCAGTTTTACAAGGTCAGTCAGATGACTGGAGACCAAGAGAAGAAGATTGGTTCACCTTACCATGTTAAAGAGATAGGTTGAATAATGAGTGTGTTGATGGCATGGGGAACTTTTCAGGACTGGAACACCCATCCACAGGTGCAGCCGCTTATTACTCCACAGATAGGCAGCTTTGCGTGTCTGTCCGTTTTTCAGAATCCTTCAGAAGAGCATGGCTTCTCCTTGTCTTTCTTCTTTCTTAGCATGTTTCCCTAAAGCATTCCTTCCCTGGGCTGCCCCCAACATTCCGAGTTTCTTTACTTTTTCTCTAAAGCTCCCCCTTCCCCAAGTGGCTGCTAGTCTGCCCTAGTTTGACCTCCTCTGGCTTTAAATAACGTGGGAATATTCTTCTTTTTTCCCCTCCTTTCTTCTCCTGGGGCAGCTGCTGAGATTTACTTTCAAACTCTAATAAAATAGTGCTTAAGATTCTATTTGAGTGAATTCTTAAATTATTTTATTAATTAGACTAAGAACCTCCAAGAAAGGACTCAGTGTCCCCTGTATCAATGTGCATTTGGAGTAGAGATCAATGTCTCTGCAGAATAGGTTATTTCAACTCCTTTCACTTACACTATTAGCTCAGCAGAATGTCTAGGCACAAACAATGATTATTCTGAGCTAACATGGGCTTGAAGTTATACCTTTGTTCCCTGGTTGAGTGAGCTTGGTGTGAACGACCTCAATAGAGAAAGCGCCTGGTTGTATCTTGTCTGTCTCACGTCCTCCCAAACTCCAAGGTGCTATTTGTCCTGGACTTTCCCAGGACCAAAGAGCCTTCAATCATATCCGTGGCCAGAATTCACAAGGATTCAAGGGACTGTTTGCAGCTCATTTAGTGTTCTCATATATTTTCCAAAAAAAGACAGCTGTCATTACCCTGACGTACCAGGATATAAGTCCATTCTGAGTTCAAGGCTCTGTGACCAACCTAGTCTCCCAACGACCAGTTAGCAGTTGTCTCTTGGCTTTAAAGTCCCCGGAAAGCACAACTACCAAGCCACACTGTACAACCAGGAGCAACGTGTGACTGATGCCCCTCACACCACCTTGAGTAGAGGTTTGCACAACCACCACCATTCTGATTTGGAAAGTACTATTAGGAACCATGCTACATCAGTTCCAACAGTGGGGTTCCAAGCCATGCTCAGACCTGTCACTTTTCAAACATACAGAAGCTCCATGTAGCTGAGGAGACAGACATGACCAAAGTTTGGAATAGTGACTATACATTCTTATCTTAGTACAGTGTTACACTGTGGAAACTCAGAGATGATTTCGAGAGTTTTACTAAAAATAAGTTATAATACATTTCAACAGCTAAAACTTTAGCAAATAATTAAACAATGATAGAGTAATTATTTATAATCATATTCTTTAAAATAGCCTTATGATAATTAGTATTATCATATGATGTTTTCATAAAAGCTATGGAAAATATCTACATTCTGAGTAGGAATGTGTTACAAACACAATATTAATACAAACTCAGGGATGATACGGAAGTGATATGATTTCCCAGTCACTGGCTTCTTGTAGCATTTAACACAAATATCGAAATGATCATATTCTTACACAGATGGCAAAGTTACTCTTTTCTTTCTGAACATTTTCCTCTAATTTCAGAAGCAAAGGGATTTGCTCAAAAAAAAAAAAACCCAAATCACTATAAGCATGACCTCCTCGCCTTGCTAAAATAGCAGTAAAGCATGATTTTATAATAATCTTAATTCCTTAAAACATTCAACACCTGTTCTAGGGTGTGAAGGTAAATGAAGAGGAAATATCCACGTGAGATTCTGAAGTGAAGGGAAAATCAGCAGACGTGACACTATTGCTCTGAAGGATGGATGGAGAAAGTCACTCCGGATTTACATAAATTAGCCTGAACAGCTGCCTCTTGCTCCTACTAGATGATCCAAAATTAGACTGAGGTATGTGAAGAAAGTCAAAGAAATAAAAATCTGCTCCTCCACACAACTGACATGAAAAGAAACGTGCCAAATACATCCTTTATGGACGTGTATCCAGACCAATTTGCTTTGATAATTTTCTTTGCCTGCATCATAAGCACTTTTTTCAAAGAAAGCCATTCATCCTTTGAATGGTTTTCCAATTTATAATTGGAAAAGACACAAAGCATCTTAGCGGGTAAAACACTGAAGAGGTTGATATCGAAATCCACCGTTAATATTCATACAGTGTTTGCCAAGTGGTCACAGTGGGGTGGGGCAGAGCGCACAGAAACGAGAGTCATAGAGAATCATTATCAAAAGTACAGAGAAGCCTAAATGTTATGGAACCCTCCAAACTGTTTCCCACGCAACCATTTTTCTCTATTTCCAAGCATCTAATTCTTTTACATTTTTATAAATGTTAATTCAAGTAGAAAATATAAGAATGCAGCAATAATGTCTATGAATTGTTACAACGGGTAGATCCTGGAATATTTATGTACTCTTGTGATCACCTCCTGCATGACAGAAGTCAGCAGAGGTGTAAACATACAGACGTCTTCCTGTTTCTTTCTAGTTAAAAAATTCTCTAAGTGTTCTTTGCAGAGTACTCTGAACATATGTCCATTTTCACTGCTCTTTAAAGTGGAACGTTTGAATATTCTAAGGACAGTATGCTAATAAGCACATGTCCTATTAACTGTTCATATTGTCACTTTCTAGTTTTCTATTGACAATATTATGGTTTTCCAATTAATTTGCTGGGTTTCATTTTGGTAGACTTTGTTGCTCAAAGGCTTACTCTGCCATGTGAGTTAGTAAGCTGTCAATTCACTTAAAATACTGTGGCAACGTAATTGACTCTTGAAATTGCATCTTGCCAATAAGTAAATTCAGATGCGTTTGCTTCAGTTTCTTTGTCAAATAAGAAAAAGATTAAACCAGAAAAGAAGCACATTTTCAAGGTGTCAGGTCCTTGTCCACATCCTTTTAAATAACAACTTTATAAAAGTTGGTTTTTTGAGAGATTTCACAATGTACTTTGATCACATCCCTCCACAACTCCTTCCAAATCCACCCCCCTGCCCTATGCACCCAACTTCATGCCCCTCCATTGAACCCCATTTTTTGGTGCTCAAATATTGTTGAGGGTGAACCTGATACGGAGGGTGGTCCACCTCACAGGGCCTGCACCTTTAAAGAAAACCGACTCTTGGTCTTCCGGCAGCTGTCAGTGGCTCTAGTGATGCCACACCTCCCTTGTTGGGATTTTGTCTAGCTTGAGCTTTCCCAGGTCTTGGCATTGCTGTGCCAATTACTGTGAGATCCTATGTGCAAATACCCTGCTATCTGTAACACACTCTGTCCTGTAGTCGCCCAGTGCCTCTGGCTCTTACTGTACCCACTTGCTTCTGTAAAGTTCCCCGAGTCTTGGAGGTAGAGGTTTGGTCTAGGTATTCCACTTAGTGCTGAGCACTCGTCAGCCCTGTATTCTCTGCAGGTTGACCCGTTGTTTTCAGTCTCTGTGATAATTTCCTTTTATTACAAGATGTAGTTTCTCTAATCAGCATTGGGAGATGCACTTGTCTGTGGATATAGCAATAAGTCCTTTGGAGTTATTTCAATACTATGCCCATTTAGTAGACTATTAGCAGAAGGTTGTTTCCTAGGACCCATGACCTATCTAACCACAGGTTCTCAGCCCTGATGACAGTGACAGGAATGGGTTCCATGTCTGTAGTGGGCCTTAAACCCAAGGAGAGATCTTTTGTTAAGATTATCTGCAGTGCACTGCACAGGTCTCCGTCTGTGTCATGAAGCATGGTCATTGTGAGGATGAGCTCCTCTTCTCCTGGTTGGTTGGTCTCTCCACTACCCAAGCGGGAAACAGGCACAGCAGTGCACAACTGTCAGCCATCGGTCCCCACACCACTGTACTCTTCTTTACCTGATAAAGACCTTTGCCAAACTGAAGGTAAGGCACTTTCTTCTGTTAACAGTCAATTTAATAGGGAAAAGGAATAGAATTTACCCTGTGTAAACTCCTTTAAAAAGAGAAAAGCAAGAACTAGTCATTTTTTCTTTCTGTCTCTACATGTTGATAGGTTTAATTCAGCAATGTAAAATTACTTCAGTGTCAGTTAAATATTTACTGTTTGCAGAATTAATGATCATAGATATAGTTTATTTAAATCTCTTGTTATTTAATTTATATTTGGGATAAACCAACTATAAACAGACTCATAGAAATGTTAATTTTGTAAGACCTAAAACGCAATTGCAAAACGCCATTGTATTATTAGCAAAACTAACATTTCCATGCCTCAATTTTTAATTGGGTTGTTCATTTTCTTGGTGTTCAGTTTTTGAGTTCCTTTCAAAATATGTTTACTGAGCTCATGTGTATTTAATACAGTAGTTCTTAATCAAATGTAGACCACGTTTTCCCATACATGCTCCCACACCCCCCAACCCCATTGGACCACACGTTTTCTGTCATATATGTTAAATCCTATCTGGTCAAGCATTTGTTCCCAGATGTCTTTAGGTTCAAGTTCATCGACTGGAGTCTGTTCAGCTTACCTAGAGATCTTAAAGAAGATATACTCTCCCTCACCCAGCAGTAATCAGTCACAAACAGTTCCAAGGCTAGGGCCAGGCTGCCATCTATTTCCCTCCCTCCACACTAGGCCCTTGTCTGATTGAGTCTTCATGGTTTTGTGCACAACACCACCATTGCCGCAAGTTCACATGAGCAACCGTCCAGTGGCCTGAAAGCCTGTTTCCCTGTGTTCCTGGACCAACCCTGGCTCTTATAGTTTTTCTTCCCTCTGTTCTATAATAGTCCCTGGGCCATGGGTGGGTGGATTCATATAGGAGTCCTCTCCAGGGACACACATTCTGCAGTCTCCTAGTCTCTAAATTAGTCAGTTTGGCCTTCTTTGTGCATTGCAATTTGTTGTATAGGGAAAGTTCATTGGTGAGAGTTGAGGGATGCACTAGCATTCTCTCTACCCCGTTTGGATATGTTCCATGAGCCTTAGGTGTAGACGTTCCACTATAGATATATCACCTTGGTGCTGGGCATTTCTTGGATGTATATTCTTTGTGTGTGGCCATTTGAAAAATTCTTTAATAGCCTCCATCTGTTGCAAAAAGATGTTTCTTTGATGAGTGGTATATGGTACAGTGGTCTGTAAATAAAAGAGATCCATATTTAGCATATGGTAAGAAATTTCATTTCTCTGGAGAAATGACAGCAATAGGGCTTATCTAGGATCTATGGCCTCTCCAGCCATGTATATTTGGCTATAATTACAGTGCCATCCATGAGTTCCCTCCCATTGAGAAAGAAAGCTTTAAATCAACATAGATAGCTGTTGATTACCCCCTGATAAGAGCGCCCCTACTGCACTAATAGAGTTGAGCAGTTTTTTGTGCCAGTCATTGTGGTTATTAGACTTTTTTATTAGGCTGGTTTGGAGCATTGATTGATTTTTCTCCCTTATTAACTTGCATAGTATCTTCTAGAAGTATGAGAGCTCGTCTTAGGGGAAAAGGCTTCCAGGTCAGCTCCAGCTCTGTTGCTCCAGGTCCTCTGTTTGAAGTATGTCCTGTCTTCAGCAGCAGGGTCTTAGTTTCAACTTCTGGGAGACAACCAAGGGTTCTGATAATAGCTTGTGTTATTTTGGGAGTTTCTTGTACTATTGTAACCAACCATCTGAAGGGAAGTCTCTCCTGGCTGGCACTCTGCTCCTTGCTGTACAGCCCCAGGTGTATACAGGCACTAATGCCCAGACACAGTGTATGTATTTCTCAGGGGGCTCCAGAGTCAACACGTTCCTGCTGGCTTCCCATGCCACCCAAACTCTATTCATCTCCCCTCTTTCTCCCCCTGTCCAACATCCCTCCTCCCTCCCCAGTTCAAGCACTCCCATTTTTCCCACCCTCCCCAGATAACACCTGCCTCTCACCATCACCCGCTCCTGAATTCCCTCACCCCCCACCCCCATAGTCCACTGCATGTCCCTCCCTCCTCTCTTCCCAGCTGAACACTTCCACTTTCCCCACCTTCCCCCTGGTAAATGGTCTACACTCTACAATCCTTTTGAATAGAGTGCTTGCAATTCTTGTTAGTGCAATAAGGCAAGAGAAGAAAATTAAAGGAGTACTAATTGAAAAAGAAGAAGTCAGATTATTACTATTTGAAGACAATACAATATTATACATAAGAGAGCCCAAAAATTCCACTAGAAAAACTGATAGAAATGATTAGTGCTTTCAGTAAAGTGGCAGGTCACAAAATCAACTTATAAAAATCAGTAGCCTTTCCGTACACCAATAACAGACAATCAGAAAAAGCTCTTGAGGAAAACCTCCCATGCACAAAATCCTCAAAAATATTTAGAAATAAGCCTAACCAAAGACACTGAAGAGCTCTACAATGAAAATTTTAAATCTTTAAAGAAAGAGATAGAGGAAGACACCAGGAGATGAAAAGGCCTACCATGCTCAGGGATTGGTAGAATTAACATTGTGAAAATGACCATCTTACCAAAAGTAATCTATAGATTCAATTCAGTGCCAATCAAATACCCATGAAATTCTTCAGAGTTAGAAAAAAACCCTACAATTCATATGTAATCACAGAAGACCCCAGTAGCCAAAGCAATCTCGCATTCTTTGTATATTCTAGACACCATCCCTGTGCCAAATGTATAGATTAATTTTTTTCAGTGCTTGGTCTGATACCTGAAGCTGTGCATCCAGGAAACACATTTTCTTCTTCTGTAGTATTTTCCCTTTTCCTCCTTTACCATGTTTTATGTGCTTAATCTACATCTACAATTACTAATTTACTTATGTTTCCATAGTTTTTAATTAAAGATACAGATAAGATTTGGCCAAAAATTACATTTTTAAAATTGTAGGCAATATTATTTTGTTTTATTAGTTGATTTTCTGTTGCTGTGATAAAACACCGTGGTCAAGGCAACTTATTTAAAGCAGAGTTTAATTTGGATGATGATTACAGAGGGATAAGATTCCATCATGGCTGGAGAGGCATGGCAGGGGGCAGTCAGAGCAGAACACTGAAGCAGAGAGACAAACTGAAAGGGAGCCAGGCTCTGAGCTCTCAGAGGTGTTCCCAGAGATGCACTTCCTCCAGCTAGATCACACTTCCTGATAGGACCATGATCCTCCCCCACAGCAGCACCAACTGCCCAAGTGTTCAAACACTTGAGCTAAAGGGAGACGTTCTCATTCAAACCACCAAAAGTGTCTAAATGGTTCCATCTCTGTGACAGAAACCAAGGGTTAACCTAGTAAGCTATGATCTGGGAATGACCTACGTGGGTCCCACCTTGTGTGTAAGGGACATCAGTGCAACACTTTCACTTAGAAATCAAGACTTCATCAGTCCCCAAGAGAGAAGGTCTAATTGGCCCATGAAAGGAGGGTAAAAGAGTATGTAATGTGCCATTGATTTCATTTCTTTCTCCCTAGGTCATTTTTGAGGACAAGAATCCAATATTGAGAAAATATTCTGTACTAGATTCCAGTGCCAAAACCGATCCCGTAGCTGGTGGAAGAGTTTGGTTATTTTCAGCATACTGAGGATCCCAAAGTACGTAAACTACTATGTGAGAATCTGGAGCCTAATGGGTGACCAGATGAAAACCAATGCTGCGTTACCCTGCATAGCTGCGGGCCTTCTTCTCCCACAGATGCATCCACAGTCAGCAGGTGAGACGGGCAGCTGGGCTTCATAGACGGAGATTAAGGAAGACACCTGTAATGTTTTCATGAGAGAAAAACAGGTGTAGTATCAGCGATACAATAACTAGAAAAAAGCTGAAAGAAATGGAGTGCTTTTTAATAACTTCTGTATGTAGGAATAATATGAAATATTCTCTTATATCACACTGATTAGAATATAAATATAAACATGTTTAAAATAGTTTATAATGAATTTTACAGTAAGACTTTTTTACTATATTAATATGCTCTACACATTGTAGAATGATTCTGTTTTTAAAAGTAAACATAATTCATCCTATATGTGGAAGGAATAAATATAGAAATATTTAAAACCTTCAATGACACCTCATGGCCTGATTCCCAAAGGAGCAAATTGCCATTTTCAATTTCATGGGCGTTCCTACTGATAACATTCTTAGCTCATGTGGAGAAGAATTAATGAGTTTGACAAGATCTCCCTTCACCGATAAAGGACAAGCAGGAAAAAGAGATTAGAAATAAAGTCAGAATACATGAAGTCTCTAAAGAGGACATATTTTCATCTGTAGATTAGATTATGATGCTGATACAGTAGACTCTACAACTTGGGCTTGCGATGGACCTGGAGAAAATTTGCATCTGGAGCCTTTGAGAATGAGACTCAGGAAAATGCCTAGGACAATTATCTTTCTCTTTTGTAATATGCTCGTCGTTATTGTGTTTAGATTGATAGTATGCTTTCTGCTAGACCAGTGGCCTATGACAACAGGCCAGGGAGATAACATGAAGTGAGATTGTGAAGTCTGCAGACAAAATGTGTAGCAATGAAAATGACAAGTCTGTGCTGATAACCAGCATACTAAAATGGAATCCATTCCCAGTGTCCCTGAGCAATAAATGTAGCATCTGAACGTGTGGTTTCACAAACCTGTTGGGCAAAGCTGCCAGAAATTCCAAGTTCTGACAATCCTTCCACCACTAAGAATTTCACAGATAACCTTATAGCCCCCAAATGAGGGCTCTTTCTTCCTCAGTATATGATGTTTCTCTTTTTACCACAATTTATGCTAGTGGTAGACACTGCAATTCAATAATTTTGATTTTGTGATATGTGCGATAGATATGGTGAATGTTGTTTGCATATTATTTTCCTGCAAACGTGTTTGCCTTTCAATATGTAAACTCAGTTTTAGCCATTATGGAAAACAATTACATAGTTAATTGAGAGTTTATTTCATGTATAATACTGCATTTCCTACTGTGAAATTTACAAGAAACCCACAGGAAATTAATCCTTTTCATTCCCATCAGATTACTCATTTTTCAACAACAACCACCACAAAAAAAATAAACACATAAAAACATCTCAGTGAATTTCAATACACCTGCCATGCTGTGTATTTGAGATACATGGTTATTATGCGGATAAATCATAGAACCTCAGTGTGATAAAAATGTTAGATAAAATTAGTCAATTGTGAACAATATAGGGGAAAAAACAGGTAAACATCTTACTATGTGAATCTATGTTGTTTTTCCACTGAATTTTAGTGAATGATATGACAGTGTAAGTAGAAATTTTAATTTGGTTATGAAGTATGAACTAATATTATGTTTAAATATAGCACTTTGTGCTGGATGATAAGATGATCGGGTTTCATTTTTCATTTTATCTTGTTAACCTTTGAAGAACTGTTATGAACAAGTTGATCTCAAAAGGCTCTTGTGGAGAATGAGGATATATCTCCGTCAGTAAACAATTTTTCTAGCACACACAAAGCTTTGGGATTATTCTCCAGTACCACACAAAACCAGGCAGGGTTGCTCATGCCTCTAATCCCTGCACTCAGAAAACAGAGGAAAGGGAACTAGAAGTTCAAGGTCATCCTAGGCTACATAGGGATTCCAAGGCCAGCCTGCATGGAATATACCAGAAAAGATTAAAGCAACCTGAAGTCACAACCAAATGGGAGCAACACTAAACTATTTATATCCAATCTGAGCCCCAACAGATTTGGGTATCCCTGGGCCTGTGGTCCTAGGATTTGCAGCACATTTGGGGCTGGTTGCACTCTGTGATCACAGTTTTCCTTGGGAGACATGCTGCACTCCTGCCCTCTATAGCATCCAGGGACCTCCACTACAACGTGTGCTTTACCATCACAGTGTCAAACCCAGCTTACTGAGGAGCTCTGGGCAGTTGGTCCGATGCTGTTATGCATTGGTGGTGGCATCGCAGGCTTTTTGTAGAGTCTTGGTGTGCCACCTCACATCTTGATAGCTCTTGTATTCTGCATGCCCGTGAAGCAATGAACATGGATGATATCAAATTTCGCTACTATCTTGTGAGGTTACTAACTGACTGAGCGGGAGAGAACACTTGGGTGGGTGGATCATTTTGAGTCAGGTGACTCAGAGGCTCTCACTTCTCAGGAAGAATTTCATACATGCATATAAGGTGTTTTGATCAAATCCACACCCTCTCTTTCCCCTCCAACTCCTCCCGTATCCCCCATCACTTTTTTTCTGACAGCTTCATGTACTCTTTATTTTTTTTATGGAGCTTTTTGCCACTCTAACATTTAATCTTTTAGGGATTAGATAAACACTCCAAATTTGACATTTTTGGCCTTTGGAACACAGTGTGTTGCTAAGAGGCCCAAGGACATTTTTATTTTTAGCCAAGAAGCTGGCTACTTTTCTTTGGGGTCTTTTACCCTAACTGCCTAGCCAATTCCTGCCTCCTATTCTTATCACACCAGCTTCTGAAGAGGTTACCCCAATTGCCAATAGGGAATAGGGACACAGACCACTCTGGCTTCTTCCATGCTGAACAGGGACACAGGGTTAGGCAATTGGAGAACCCCTTCAGTGGGTCTATCTAAAAGACTCCCAAATTCCATAACTTTTGTCTCTAAGGGGAGAAGAAAGTCCTTGAATCATGAATGGGGGATGTGAAGAAGTAAAGGAAGGAAAGGCAAGAGTAGCTAACATTATAAGCTCTAGACAGGGAAACAGAAAAAAAGTCAGAACAGGGCAAATTTCAAATGTTCATATGAGAGTCCATTGGAATTTCTTGACAAGGGCTTCCAAAAGCATCCCTCTATTGGGTTCCTCCTCATTTTTCTTTTATCTGCTGAGGCTGGACAGGGTGATGGATTCAGGATTTGCTTTCAGGTATTTTCATAGCTGATGGAGTGGTTAGAATCAGTGTCAGTTCCCTCTCAAAGGCTTCTAGATAGGGGAGAAAACAAATTTATCATTTTAGAACAATAGTGGTTAAGAACTCTGTTTTTAAAGAAAGCGTTCAAGGAGTGGGTCTCACCCTCACTGCACCATCCCATTAATTCTAGTGCAGAGCCTATGGGTTCTCCTTAGTGGCACAATATCTTTAACAGCTATTGTTGCTTCACTGACAATGTCTCCCCCACTGCTTTAAACCACCGTGGTTCTTTCCTCGCCAGGCTGTGTGTTTTCCATCTTTCCACGGTATTCTGCTCAAAAGTTTCACTTTATATAAAGGAACAAAACCCATAATTCAGACTGCACAGTGTGCTCTCTTGAAATTTTCACAAGTAAATTAACCCCTTATATTAATCACCACATCACCCATATTTTCAGGACATGGCCAGAATGTTCCCAGGTTCTTTGACAGGTCGTGAAACAAATGACCTCTAGTCCAGTTCCCAGCCATGTCCTCATTACTGTCTCAGAGTTCATGAGCACAGTCTTTACTGTTCACACTACTCTCTGGCCTTCCAAATTCCCACAGCATGGCCCATTAAACTAAGTTTACAGCATTCTATATCTCTCTTACCCACAGCTTCAAAGGACTTAGTACTTTTTCCACAAAACAATTCCAAAGGCCTACAAGCCACTGTCATGTTTACCATAATAATGGCTTCATTCTCAGCAAGAATTCTTTTATTGGTTACTTTCTTTTTATTCTTTTACTTATTTATTTTTATGTGTAGTAGTGCTTTGCTAGCAGGTATGTAAGTGCGTCACCCTGGTTCTCTGTAAGAGCAGCAAGCATTCTTCACCCCTGAGCAGTCACTCCAACGTCAGTATTATTTACTTTCTTGTGGTGACAAAATTCTCAAGAGAAGCAATTTAAAGGGAAAAAAATTTTAGCCTATGGTTTCAGGTGCTTTCCATCAGTCACGGCAGGGAAAGTAGTAACAGTCATAGCAGTGATGCTTATGATGGAGACCCCACATGTGGGTGAAGGTCAGGAAGGAGGCCCCAATGTGAGGAGGGCTGGAACATTCCTAGGACCACCCCAGTGACCCACTTCTCTCAGCTGGGCCACAGCTCATTAAGATTCCATAATTTCAAAGAGTGCCACCAGCTAGGGACTAGTTGTTCAAACAGGGATTTCTAAAGGATATTTCAGGCAAAACAATAGCAATTTAACCCCAAATACATGCATTTTTTTCTAAATTATTGGAATAAACAGAAAAACCATATCAATTGGAATTTAATCTACATAAATATTCATATCTATCCACGCTTGTGTGTGTGAGAGTGTATACAAATTCAAGTACATGAAGTAAACCAAATAAATCCCAGAAGTCTGTACAATGTAGGTCATAAACCAACCTTTTTTAGGCTAAGAAAAAAAGTATGATTTCATTAACCATGAACTTGAAGACTAATGTAGCCCTTATGTATCTTATTCCCACAATGTCCTGCCTTTGATGAGGCAGAGTGTTCAGAAACACACATAAGGAACACTTCCTGTAGCTTTTCTACAGCATGTTTTCTACTTCTGGTATTCCCCACCCTGACCAAATAAAAGGCTGGAAATATTTAACATTTTCTGTCCTTTCCTGCCCACAGTCCTGACATGTTGATTTACTTTTCCCTGGCTTAGTTCTCCACTTATCTTGGTGCTACACAAACCATAAGGACTCCTCTTCAGAACCAATCTCTGCCGTGGCTCTCCAACTTATAAGAGAATTATTACCATTGGGCCTTGTCCCAGTGATATTTCGGGTACTCAGGTTACAATCCAATATGTTGTACTGGCATTGAAGAATAATAGACTTCTGGCCAATCTAGCTAGGGAAAAGGGAACAAATTATTATCAGGTGTTCTCACTACTGATCAACAAGCCATTAAAGAGTTTGACCATTGCCTTGAAAACTGAATATAGTCTTAGCAGTTTATCTAGTCAATACATTCAGAATCTTTTCTAATGGACTTGAAAATTTATGCCCATAAAATCTAGTACATGTTAATAGCAACTTTATCATTAAAGAAATGATCTAAGATAGGAATATTGTAAAACAAAGTATTAGTCACAATACTATCCTAGAACTATTTTTTTAAAGATCACACACACGAACAGCAAACTTTAAATATATCGTGAGTGGAAATTTTATTTGCCCCCATCAATTTTATGTGGTGTTTACAAAATAGTAGGAAAGACCCAACATGAACAAATGAGGGATTATAATGTGTTTTCAGATACTGCTAAGTGCTATGATGAAAATTAAATGGGAATGTAAGTTTGAGAGAGACAGAAAACAGCATGAGAGCACATCTCCAGACAAGGTGTGCATACAAATTCATTAATCTGAGAGGGAATTCAACAGAAGGATCCTTCCAAAGTACGTATCATAGAAAGGAGGAAAAGGAGGAATTTGCATTTGATAAACTACATCACCTGTTTATCAATCTCAGCATCAAATTCTGTGTATTACATTTTATCCTAAGAACATGTTTGCAAGAACAACATTTTACCTGTAAAGTCTTCCTTTCACACCCCCTTAACACATATCTTGTCACAAGAACAATTCGAAAAATGTCAGATAAGAAAGTCTACAAAATACTCGATACACCTCAAAATGTTCTCAAATCTCTTCCAAAACAGCCACAGCCTGAGAAACTTTTGCAGTTAAGAGGAACCTAGAGAGATGGGGTGAACCAGTTCAGTTTTGTACCCTGGACAGGATGTATGAGGAGAGAAAAATTGTATGTAAAGACTAGGAAATCTGAAAAAAAGTGTGTGCTTTACATAACGAGCCATTATTAATTAATGACCTATGATCTGTGTAGTATAGGAAAAATGTCAAAGTAGGAGGGTAGAGGATTTATGACATGTAGGAACTCACATAAAGTATTTCATGAATTTAATTTATTATAAAATTAAGTGGTTTTAAAATGCAGAGATATGAGAATCGGAATTATCCAAGGCAGCCAAAAAGTCATTTTATATACATATGTATATATTTACCTTTCTTAACAATTTATAGGTTACTCAATCAAAATGAATAAAAGTATTGCACATTTGAACAAAACCAGTAACATGAGGCAAGCAGAGAGTGCTCCACTCAGACTGAGAACGACGTGTTCTCCTCTGGGATATTTGAAGCAATTTCAGAAACTGACTATGCAATGATGCATGGTGCACCATGTCAAGGACTTAGCTCCGTCTATAGTATAAAGAAGTTGATGACAGTATAATATTAAAAATCAATAACTAGAAAGAAAAGCAAACCTCACATAATTAGAAATAAATTACTGGTCAAATGGGAGAGGATCATGAGAGGCATTAATTATGAAATATTTAAATTATGAAAATGAAACAAGGCTGTCTTACTTGGGGTCATGGGGAAAATGCATCTTAGCACATATTTAATCAGAAAATCCCTTTGAAAATCTGACACGTTAAAGTGTAGATCCTACAAACATATTTTACCTGCTAATCACTACATTTCGAAGATATGAAAATTACTATTTCTTAATGTTTCAGATAACACCGAGAAAATACTTTTCATTCACTTCTGTGGTTCAGGTTCATTCATTGACTCCACAGACAGTTTTTTCATATGACCACAGGGAAGATGTGTAAATACGTAGGGATATTTTACGTTTTTTGTTTTTTTTTAATGTTTTTGACATAGGTTCTCCCTGTAGCCCCAGCTGACCTGGAACTTGCTTTGTAGACCTGGCTGGCCTTGAACTCACTGAGATCCACCCAGGATTAAAGGAGTGTGCCATCACACCCAGCGAATATGTGATTTTTATTATATATATGTATGTATATATATTTGAATTTATATGGATTCCACACAAAAATCTTAATCATATTTATCCCCCTTGTCCTTATCTGTACCTCCCATAACCCTCCCACAGGACATCACACATTTTGTCATCTATGTTAAGGCCTATTGAGTCAAGTTTGTATACCCAGATATCCTTTGATATGAGTTCATCCACTGGAGCCTGTATTGCCTACTAGCATCACTCCCTTAGGTCAACTCTCCATCACTCAGTAGTGATCAACTTCCAATAGTTCCTTGAAAAATTGTGGCCGCCTGTCTATTTACTAAGTTCTATGGTGGTATTTTTATCTGCTTGAGTTTGCATGAGTCTTATGCATGCTGTAAGTTCGTATGAGCAAGACCACAGGAGCCTGGAAGACTCTGTTTCCTTATGGTCATGCACCACCCCAGGCTCTTACAATCTTTCTGTCCCCTCTTCTGCAGTGGGCCCTGTGTCCTGGGTGGATGAAATTTAACACAGGAGTCCTGTCTACGGACCCACACACTGCAGTCTATTGTTCTCTATACTTTGTCTAGCTGTGGCCTTTTGTGTTCATCACCCTCTGTTTCATGAAGAAGCTTCATGAGAGTTGAGAGATGCGTTAGTATTCTCTCTACATCTTTTTCCATGTATTCCATGAGCCTCAGTGGTAGATGTTCCATTGTAGATGTGTCCTTTAGGGTTGGTCATTTCACAGACACTTATTCTCTGTGTGTGACCAGTTGTGGAACTCTGCAAGAGTCTCTCAAAGTTACATAGCCTATTGTCACAGTCCGTGATTACCTCTCAGAGCTTCAAGGTAAGACCTATTGCCCAAGACAGGACACACTTCAGATATAGGACTTGGAGCAATGGAGCTGAACTGACATAGATGCCACCTCCCTGAAGGATAGCTCTCATGCTTTTGAAGAACACTATACAACTGCTAAGGGATAAAATCAATCAATGATCCAACCCCAGCTTTAAAGCCTAATAAACACAACAATGACTGCCACAGAAAATTATATTGATGTAGTAGTGACACTTTTATCTTGGAGGTAATTAACTGCAACCTAACTGAACTTAATGCTCACTCAATGAGAAGGGACTCGTGTGTGGCACTGTAAACATAGCCAAATGCACATGGCTGGAGAGGTCATAGATTGTAGAGAAAACCCTAAGCCTGGCACATCCTTAGACAAATGTAATTTCTTACTATGTACTAAATATGAATCCAATATAGTATATGCTAAATATATATGATATCCTATAACCTATATACTAAATGTTCGCAGACAAGTATCCCAGTCAGCACTCCTCAAAGAAGCTTCTTTTGAAACAGACGGAGACTATTACAAAGTTGTAAAACATTTCTTTCAGCAAAGACCTAACTAAACTGGAGCCCTAAGTCATCTAGTACTTTGGAGGCCTCTGGCCATAAAAGCTGTGGAGAGGGAGTTAGTTTAGGGTATTTCAGCAACCAGATCAGAATGACATTATTGTATTAGGACACAGATTGTGAGAATAGGAATGTATTTGTCCAGCAGAAGGGGGTTATACTGGAAGCTTTTTGAAAGAAGAGAGAAAAGCAGGTGTACATAAAGTGTGTTTTCTGAATTCTAAGAAATGGAGAGTTAAAGAAAAGAGAGGAGTTGTGGGTAGGAGCATATTGTCTGAGAGAACCAGTTATGCTTACAGGACTAAGAGGGAATTATGCTTGCTTTTTACTTTTCCAAACACAGATTGGAAATATTTCACATTTCCCAGGTGGAGTGCAATGATTAAACAGGATTCTACCTCGGACAGGTCTGAAGTGATAAAATGGCATAGGTAGATGGCAGGGGACTTCGCATGATTGGCTTGATGCCATGGCGGCCTTTTAGTTTCCACATGGGCTTAAAGGTTGTATGACAGAATTCAGATGTGAGTGAATGTAATCTCTCCTCTGCTTCTCATCAAGAGCTCACCCTGTAAAATGAATTCAAATGAGAACTATGAGTCAGGTATCAAACCAGGTGGATGACCAGACCAACTCTGTGAAATCTGCCCTAATGTTTCAGCAGCCACAAACAACAAAACTTGTAGGTGAAAACAGGTGTGACTGCCCAAATAATGATAAAAGAGTATCAAGAGATCACACTTCAACTGGAGGACACTCTGTGTCAAGTTGACAACAAGCTGTTGCCTAAATCCGCATAGTAGGTAGAAGAGAAGAGATTGGAAAGGAATGAAAGACAGTAGGGAGCTCTACTTAACCCTGTCCTCCTTTGTCAGTGTGAAAACGATGGCTTAAATCAAAGAATTACCTATGTTTGAATTCTCATTTTAAGACTCATACTTCAATGTCTTAAGAGGACAATTACATATCATGCAGATGGTTCTCATTTTAAGACTCATACTTCAGTGTCTTAAGAGGACAATTACATATCATGCAGATGGGTACAGAAAAAAAAAACTGTTTTCAGAGTCACAGAATTAATGTAGAAAATGTTGAGCAGTACAGAAAAAAAAAAAACTGTTTTCAGAGTCACAGAATTAATGTAGAAAATGTTGAGCCCATAGAAGTTGAGCCCACATAAATTCAAATATCTCTCAGGCTTTGAGGCAATATTTGGGGGACAGATTAAAGTGTAGATAAATAGACAGACAGATGATAGATAGATGATAGATAGATAGATAGATAGAGATAGATTAGATAGATAGATAAATAGATAGATAGATAGACAACAGACAGATGATAGATAGATTGATGATAGATGATAGATAGATAGATGATAGAAAGATAGATGATAAATAGATAGATTCATGATAGATAGATTCATGATAGATAGATGATAGACAGGTGATAGAAAGATAGATAGATGATAGATAGATAGATGATAGATAGATACATGATAGATAGATAGATAGATAGAAGATAGATAGATAGATAGATAGATAGATAGATAGATAGATGATAGATAGATAGATGGATATTTGCTTTTTGATTTGTTTCTATTTTTCCTCAAATGCCTGGACAGGTGAAAGTACTTTCTTCCTAGGAATGGTGCTGACTTCGGAATTAGCAGATCCATTCTGTCCACTGTTAGCTTCTAGATAGTTGATAGAAGGTAGATCTAAGGTAGTCTGCTCCCTAAGAAAACAGCAGTTTCTGAGCGTCTGATTCCTAGAATAATATGAGGTGCCCAAAGTTCTGTCCACAAATTGTAAACTGAGAGACCAGGTACAGATCGGATTGATTCTTAAAAATGAGTTTTTTTTTGAGAGAACTTTACTTAATATATTTGTTTATTTTCTAGCTTTTAGATATTCATTTCTCAAAAGTTTGGATTTTTGCTTCTGCTTTTATTACACAATATGTGAAAAAATAAGTATACAGAATCTGCTTCATGTCTCCATCACTCTTTCTTGCATAAATTTCAGTCATTTCACTTAGATTGTTACTTACCTACTGCTTATAAGAATTTAAATGTTGTCCCTTGGCCTGGCCCTTCACTTATGAACCAGTGCATCTTTATTTAGCTTTCAGTCAATATCTGATAAATAAAAATCTTATCTTCAGTTTCTAGGAATGATATTTTCCACTTGTTCTCATATCGAAGAGCTCTAGCCATTGTCCATAGAACTCTGTTACCACAAGTTCTCCACATTGTGGTACTCAGTATTACTCAGCTTTGCTGAGAATCTTATGAATAGTATTGGTTTTATTTTTACTATTATTTTTAGACAGGCTGGCTGTATGGCATGGGGTAGCCTCACACACATGTTCTTCCTACCTCACCCCCACCTCCTAATGGTCAAGTAGCTGAGAGTTATTCATTCAACAGTCTAGTCTCACAAAGCTGACATTGATGAACACTTTTGTGAGATTTTATATCTTCTAAACTATGGGAGTGCTTATATAGTGACCTCATGTTTTAGTTTGAGCCCTCCAATGGGGAAATCGTAATTAAAGACACCCTTAGTAATCTAAGATAAATCATATAGCATGAGCATTATGGGAGCATTTGTGAAATGAGGCATAATTCTACGCAAATGTAACTCTAATATGCTAGAATTGGGGACTGGAGAGATAGATCAATAGTTAAGACCACTGGATGCCCTTGAAAAGAACCTGGGTTTGGTTCCCAGCACCTGCACGGCAGCTAACAACCATCTGCCATTCCAGTTCCAGGGGACATGATACCGACTTCTGGCCTTCTAAGGCATTACACACACATTGTGTACCTACATGCATATAGGCAAAACACTTACACACAAAAAGTAAAAATAAATAAAACAAAATGTTAGAATTGGTTTCCTAACTTAGAGACACATTGGGAAGAGACATATCTGACTGAAATTATAAAGGACTTTGCAAACTTTATGTGGAAACGGTTCTGAAAGGAGATGATTCTACAGATAAATCGAAGACAGGTCACCTGGGACAACCCAGTGTCTCTATGCAGCATGGGCAAACAGGGCTCTGGTTGGATAAGGGAGAAAGCACAAGTTTGTAATTACCAGGGCAGTCTTGCTTCTAAGAGGTAATGAGCCTGGGTCTCAGATGAGAGCAAGAAGCAGATCAGGAAGGGAACAGCACCGAGCATGAGCACGTGAATTGAAATGGGTCCTTCCAAGACCCTTCTGGAACAGCCTAGTTCTGTGAGATATGGGGTAAGGTCACCAAGGGGCCTGCAAAAGAAAATAATTATGATAAAACTCCTAATTATGATAAAACTCCTAATTATGCCAATATCAAGCTGTTTCTGAGTTGAGACAGTCAAGAAAGTAATGAATCACAAAATTTACAAATTGACAATAGTATGCTTTGGAATTTTGGAAAGGTGAAAAAAGACAAGATCCAAGATACAAACACACCGTGTTCTGTTCAGCACACATGTGAGCAGGAGCCACAGACAGCTCTGGATAGACCCAGAAGCTTCTACTGGATGGCAGTGGCTACTTGAGGTCATATGTGTATATATTCCAAATGCCAGTTCAAAGCTTCCTGCAATGGTTATTTTCTCTTATAAAATTCCAGCATGAACAAGAGTTGGGGTCTTCCTACCCTAAATCTGCCACTGGCATGCTGTGTGCTTTGAGGCAACGTCCCCAGACTCTGAGCTTCAGTTTTATGCAAAATGGGAAAAAGCATAGCTGCCCCTCAAGATGTCACAACAGAAACAACTAGGCTCTCCCAACCCCCAGTAGATACTAGCTACTTTCGCTTGTTCGAAATCCTTTTCCTCTTCTGGCAAGAACATCCACCTCACCTTGGATAACTGCTACTGCTTCTCCTGCACTTTTAGACCATTGTCTTCCATGGGGATGATTCTACCTCCAAGCTTCCAGGACGAATGCTTGACCAGACAGCTTATAATCCAAATATGTCAAATGCACTTTGATCCTAGGACTAGCATTGAACTTTCATGAAAAGTCCTTCTTTTGCCAGTGAGAGGAAGTCCTAAAGTGGGCATTCTGTCCTATCATCACAGGGCAGAGCCTGTATGAAGGTGATTCCAAACTGGCCAAGGATGACTATAAGAAAAGACGGTTAGGGGCTGGAGAGATGGCTTCCTGATTAAGAGCACTGACTATTCTTGCAGAGGACCCAGATTCGATTCCCAGCACCCGTATGGTGGCTACGAACTGTCCTTAACTCCTGTTTCAAGGGAATCCAAAGTCCTCTTCTGACCTCCACGGGTGCACTCGTATACATGCAGGCAATACACTCATACACATAAAATAAAAACAATAAAGAAAATATTTTCAAAAAGAAAACAGTTATATTTCTCATACAAATAAGTTTAGAGATTGAAATTAAAACCTGTTGTGTTAATTAAACCCTTTGCATATACTGAGGTTATGGAAACACAATGAGCTTCAATAAAGCAGACATAGACAATTACAAGGAACTGGGTTGACAAAAAGAAAACAGTTATATTTCTCATACAAATAAGTTTAGAGATTGAAATTAAAACCTGTTGTGTTAATTAAACCCTTTGCATATACTGAGGTTATGGAAACACAATGAGCTTCAATAAAGCAGAAATAGACAATTACAAGGAACTGGGTTGAATGTTGTTGAAGTGGTAAAGGCAGGGATATGTCTCCTGATCCTGTGCTGATAGATGCAGTGTTGTAGGTAAACTGTCCACTTATGGTCAAAAGACCATGTACCCACTGTTCAAAAGACTCTCAACAGTCTTGCAGCCAATGTTTTAGAGAAATTCCCAGAGAATAAGGCAACCAGTGGGGAGAAATGAATGAACTGCAGGCTGTGCTGGCTGCCGGCTGCCGATAAGACAAGACGGAGATCACTCCCGGCTTTCTTTGGAAGCATTTCATGTTTATAGGCAAGTGCTGAAATCATTAGAAACGCTAAGCAGAAACATACCGCACACCTTGTTAACTTTGTGCGCATTTCTACTTCTGTCATGATACTTCAACATCAGTGCCTATTTTGCAGAAGACTTGAATTGTGGTAAATAGGTTCAAATACCCACAAAGTTCCAAGGTCTTTGAAACCTGTCTGTACTAGGGATGTATTGTTAGAGAGGCAGAACATGGGGCAGGGGGCGGGGAGCTTATTCCAGGCAAATATAAGCCATTCCACATTTTTTTACTTAGGACCCAGTCTATGAACATAATGAGAGCCAAGGAGTGACAGTCTAATGCAGAGTCTCTGATTAAGAGTCCTAGATTATTTGCCATTTTTAGAGAGATGGAGTTTTGTGAACTGAGTTGTTCCTAAGCAAAACCATACTTGCATATTTACTCCTGGCCTTTCCAAGGTCAAACCTCATAGTCCTATAAACATGTTTATATGAGACATAGAGTCACATGCCAACAGTTTGATTTAAACATTTACCTGAGTCTGTACTAACCTTTTCCAATAATTCTTCAGTAATTTCTTAGGAAGGATACAACAGATATCACCACCTGTCAAAAGTCACTCCTGGCCATAGAACCTCTATGAGAAATCCACCTTGAATGAGGTAGGAAAATGGAAGAATCTGCCTCTTAACCGACAGACTGACTCCCATGTCTGGACATGAGCTAAGACAGGGAACTCACCGGCTTCATGTACTTCTCAGCATTCCACAGAAACAGCGTGAGTAACATCAACCAGGGGACCATAAAAGAAGGTTAGCTTCTGTTCTTCGGGACAGAAATTCAGAAGTGTTCTTTATGCATCTTGTAAGTGGCATCTTGCTTTCTGCAATCCCGTTATTTGAGAGAAGGGAATATTTCCATGCATCACGTTGCTGAGCAGAGAAGAGTAGTGAATGCGTTTAATTCTATGAAGAAGATAATGTGCATATATTGTGGTGTCCAAAAGAGCAGTTAATAGAAAAGACCATCAAGAACAACCAGGCTTATGCCATCTGTATTAGGTACCTCTGAGGAAATGCCCGGCAAAGACATCTTAAAGAAGGAATGATTTATTTTACCTCATACTGAGGAGCGAAGAGGAAACACGGAAAATCTTCGCCAGCTGACCATCCGACAAAGGAGTGATACCCAGAATATACAAAAAACTCAGAAAACAAAGAAACAAGACAATAAAGGGCCAATAAAAAGATGGGGAAAAAAGCTGAACAGAGTGAAATAAGACACAAAAAATAAGAAACACCCTAAAAAGTAGTAATTAGGAAAATGCAAATCAAAGCCACTTTAAGATTGCATATTACCCCAATCAGACTGAATAAGTTCAAGAGAACTAAGGACACCAAATACTGGTGAGGATGTGGGGAAAGGGGAACGCTCATTCACTGCTGGTGGGAATGTAAACTTGTGCCAACGGTATGGAACAGCAGTGTGGAGAACTCAAAAAACTAAACACGGATTTACCATACGACCCAGTTATACCACTCCTTGGCGTATACCCAAAGGTCTCACCCAACTACAGTGATGAAGACACTTGAACATCCATGCTTGTTGCTGCTCTTTTCATAACTGAAAGGAAATGGAAGCAACCTAAATGTCCCTCAGCTGACGAATGGTTAATGAAAATGCGGTACATCTATTCAATGGAGTTCTACTCAGGTGTAAGGGAAGACAAAATCTTGAAATCTGCAGGTAACTGTATGGAACTAGAAATTTAACAGCTTAGTTAGGTAAAGTAACATCGAGTCAGAAAAACAAGTGATGTAGGTTCTCCCTCATTTGCGAATCCTTATATGTAAGTTTATCTCCTGATGCAGCAGCAGCAGCCAGGAGAATGGAAGGAAACCAGGGAGGTAAAGAGAAAGAAAGAACATGAGAGGGGGTTGGTGGGAAGCAGATGTTACCATGGTGGAAATGGGGAAAGGGGGGTATTTAACTGGGAAAGGAAGAGGGAAGGACATACAGGTAATCATGGGGTAAAGAAGAAGAATGAACTAAAGAGAGTGGGGATAAGAGGTAACCATTATTATCAAGGGGAAAATGGAAAGATGAGTGCACTTAAATTGGGGAAGGGAAGAGAGAGGGTAGACAGGGAGAGGGAGAAGATAAATAAAGCTTAAGTGCTGGAAAAAGCCAATGGAAATGTATTTCCTCAACCCCCTCCTGAAAAATGCACATATGATAACTGAACAGTAGTGTGTCTGAGTGTTATATAGAAACACAGTGCCAGAGAGGAGAAACCTCCCTGAGGAGGGAACCAAGGCAGTCCCAGAGACGCCCAAAATTCTTTAGACTCTTGCCAAAACCCTTGACTATCACCTAGAACTTGAGGGTAGGCCCTATTGCTAAAGACAGTACATATTTCAGGCAACAGGACTTGGAGCAGTGGAGGTGGAACTGACCTGGAAGCCTCCCTCCCTGAAGACTCACTCTCATAGATTTGGAAGACACTATGGAAGCTGGTAAGAGCCAAAAACCAATCAATAGTCCCACTCCAGCTTTAATGCCTAGTAACCACAGCATGCTATATTGTGCGGTAGTGTCACTTTTATCTAGGGGGCAATCAGTAGATATCTAATTCGATTTAAAACGCTCTCAATGGGAGGGAACTCATGGGTGGTACTATAATTATAACCTAATATACATAGCTGGAGAAGTCACAGATCCTAAATATAATCCTATCTCTGTCATATCTCCAGAAAAATGAAATTTTTTAGTGCATGCTAAATATTTACAGACAAGTATGACATACACCACTCACCAAAGAAGGCTCTTTTGTAGCAGATGAATACTATTACATAGTTCCACAACTGCTCAAACAGAGAGAATGTATGTCTGAGCGATGCCCATCTCTAAGTGACACATCTACACTACAGCCTCTACACCTAAGGCTCATGGAACACAGTGAAAGTGGATAGACTCAGTTCTCACCAGCAAAACTCCCTCAGTGCAGTAGAGTGTGATACACACAGAAGGCCACAAGCAGCCAAGGTCTAGAGAACAAGAGACTGCAGAGTGCATATCCCTGGACAGGACTCTTACGTTAATCCTCACCTACCTTTGGCTCAGGGACTATTGCAGAAGGATGGGTGGAAGATTGTAAGAGACAGGGTTGGTGAATGAATATAAAGAAACAGAGTCTTCCAGGCCTCCTGGAACTTGCTCATATGAAATTGAAGGAACGGTAATAGCATGTACATGACCCAGGCTGACTCAACATAGAACTGGGGAAATGGGCAGCAGGCTCCAAACTTAGCAGAGGAACTATTGGCAGCTGATTGCTTATGGGTGAAGGAAAGTTGATCTTCTTTAAAAGAGTGAATCTAGATAGGCTGACTAGGCTCCAGTGGGTGAACTTGCACTGAGGGATATATGCTTGATCAGATAGACCTTAACATATATAATAGAATGTATGAAATGCAGTGTTGGGGTCTATAGGAGGGTGGGTATGGTGAAGAATCCAAATACGATTAACATTTATTGTATGAAATGCACAAAAACTCAATAAAAGACACATAAAAGGGGAATCACAAACAACTGCAACAAAATAAACCAATCAACTAGTGAAATACCAAAACAACAACAAAATCAAACACACACTAAGAAATCCCCAGTGTTAAATTCAAGTGTACAATTTTATATCAGGGTAGGCACATAGACAAAGGATGCTCAGAGACCGGCACTGAAAATATACAATGTACTATTAGGAGATAAGGACACAGAGCACCGTAAAGATCAGCAGATCAAGGCTTCAGATGCAGAGTCCACGGTGAAAGGACCAGCCTAAGGGAAGATATTGTTTTTATTGTAAGGAGACGATAATTGGTGGTAGAAAGACAAGAGAACAAAGAAATATTATCTCTGAGGGAATAAAATGCCAAAATTGGAATATTATAATAAGAAATTTCGGATACAATTAAAAATGTGACATTTGATTAATGCATCTCTCACCTCTCTCCAGAGAAACTTCCTTATGCAACAGAGAATGATTAACACGGAATCCCACAATTGGCCAACATTCAGAGAATAAGACACTGCAGTGTGTCCTTGTCCAAGAATAGGACACTGTTATCAAACTTCCTGCCTCCAAAAGCTTAGGAATTGTTGTACAGTGGGCAGAAAGAGTGTAGGAGCCAGAGGTGGTGACTGACCACAGGGAAACAGAATTTTCCAGACAGTTGGTCAGTTACACATATGAACTCACAACAATGGTGACAATATGCACAGGTCACATGCAAGCTTAAACCAGAAAAAGTTCCCAGCATAGACATGGGAAGTGGGAAGAACACCCAGCACTTCCTGAGCAATTACTGGAAATTGATGGCTGTTGGGAAAGAAAGAATCAGTCTCTTATAAAGGGTTAACTCTTGGTAGGTTGACCACTAAAGAGCATTTAGGAATACGATTTTTTTCTGGGCTTTACA
>NW_008352126.1:618672-624173 GCF_000622305.1 Nannospalax galili
TGAAATGAGGGTGGTAAGGGTTAGTAAGGGCGATTCAAATAAGGAGGGGATCTAAATAGAATCAAAATATATTGCTGGTCATGGTGACACACACCTTTAATCCCAGCACTTGGCAGGCAAAGGCAGGTGGATCTCTGTGTATTCAAGGCCAGTTGGGGCTACCAGGGACCCTGCTTCAAAAGGATAACAAAATCAAAATCAAAATATATTGTATGAAATTTGAAAAAATCATTAAAAAAGAAAATTATGGAAAGAATAAATAGTGTAATTTATCCATTAAAAATGACATTTGAACCAATAATATGAAAGCTCTAAACTAAGTTCATCTTCAGAGAGTTGTATCTTAGGTAGACTATAACTTTATGAACCTTAGCACGTCATTGGTTGTTCTGTTGTTCTCTAATGTTTATGTGTGTATATGTATGTGTGAATATGTGAACGTGTGTGTATGAAAGTGTGTGTGAATGGATATGTGTATGAATGTGTATGAATCTGTGTGTGTAAATGTGTACAAATATGTGTGTGTGTGTGTGTGTTCTAACAGAAGTTGACAAACACCTTTTTCAAAGGAGAAAGGTACTAGAGAGAAAATGCCACAAATTCAAGGATAAGCTGCTCCAAATATTATCTGTACTGGATCAAATTTAATTCCCTATGCCCAAGTTTCACGCCTCCAAAATATCGTAAAATTAAATGTAAATTTTTTCTATGTAGAAAGATTAAACAAGGAAAATAACACACAAGCTTAGGGATGTCTGGTACAGGATGATGTAATCAGCACATTGGATCCAATACGGCTGTCTGTACTGGCATGAGTTTAGGGTACTGAGTGATTAGAATCATCCCATGCTTTAAAATTAACATGCATAGCAGAGTGTTGTTTTTGTAGTGATTACAGTACCAGAAGGGAGACAGAGTATTCTATACAGATTTAGGAAGGTGTGTCACAGGTTTTCTTAAAATATACTCCCTCACACCCAAGAGCACTTAGGAAACACAAATTGGACTCAATAGGCCTTCACAAAAGAAAAATAATAGCAAAGGACATAAAGTCAGGATAGTGTAGTGAGCTGGGGTGGAGACAGGAGGGAGGTCTGAGTATGATCAAAATGCATTTCATGAAATCCTTGAATCAATAAAAATATTTTAAAAGGATATGTTGCTCCCCCTAACTCCTCCCAGAGCCACACCCAACACATCCCTCCCAAATCCATGTCCTCATTTTTCTTATAACAACCGAGTCCAATTTGTACTTCCCATATAAGCATGAGTGTGTGGCTATTCACTGGAGTATGGTCCACCTACCATGGGCCACAGCATAGGGACAACCAGACTCTCCTTCTAACAGCAGTCACCAATTTTGCACAGCTCTTTGCATATAACGACAGATGCTGTGAGCTCCTGAGTGCAGCCGTCCTGTGCTGTGCAGAAGACAGTTCCTTGCATCTGCCTAACTTCTGGCTCTTGTTGTCCTTCCATTCCGACTTCAGTGATGGTCCCTGAGCCTTGGGGTGAGGCTCTGTGATGCACATGTCTCTTATGTGGTTGATCATTCCACCGAGACTTAGATTTTGTACTTTGATGAGTTGTGAATTTCTACATTAACCACTATCCACTGCACAAACTTCTTTGACGAAGTCTGACAGCACTTATCTATGGAGATTAACACACAAATTGAGAATAAAATTTTACATGTTGTCAGATGTCTTTGTAGCAGAATTATAATAGTCGATTCAACCCAGGGGCATGTGCGCTCCCCAAACATGGGTTCTTAGCCTGATTTATAGTAACAGATACTTGTCTCCTGTGGAGCAAGCCTTTAATCCAATCATAAAGCAACTGGTGCTTTCATAACACTTGAGCCTCTGTTGCGCACATGGAAAGACCTTTCCTTGCTAGTTCTTATTGTAGCTCACAGAGTACCGTATTGATGACTTCTTTCTCCCAAGAGCCTGTGAGCACCTTCCTGTACTATGCTGTGGATGATTCACCTGTGAAGAGAAAAACTTCAGTTGGTGCATTTCCCCTATCAGATTGGCTGGTGGGATGTCTGTGAGGCAGTTTCTTGATTGTTGAATGGCGTGGGAGGGTTCAACCCAATGTGGATGGTGCCACCCCTGGGCAATCGAATCAGGGTTGTCTAAGAAAGCAGGCTGAACACTCATCAGAAGAGCAAGATAGTAAACAGTACTCTCTCCCTGTCTACTTCGACTTCTAGCTCCCAGTTTCTTCTTTGAATTCCTGCCCTGGCTTCCCTCAGAAAATACAAATCTAATAAACCCTTTCCTCCCAAGTTAGTTTTGGTCAGAGTATTTTATTACAGCAATAGAAAATTAATTAGGAGAATGGGTGTAGCTGGGTGATATGGCAGATCTATTTCGAGTTATTTGATGACTGCCACACTGATTTCCACACTTGCTGCCAATTTCCACTCCACCGATAGTGCGTGTGGTTTTCTTCCTTCCCACATGCTTACCAACATTTGCTGTCATTTATTTTCTTTTCTAAAATTTTATTATTTTATTTTATGCACATGGATGTTATGCCTGCATGTCTGGAAGTGCACCTGTGTGATATGGCACCTTCTTTACCGTTGTTGTTGCCTGCCTTAGGAGGCTAGCTACTTGAGGACTCTCCATTGGGGGCAGGGCGACAGTAGGCGCGAAATCAACAGCACAGATGTCGGGAGACTCACTCGGCAGTTAGCAAGCAAGCTCGTTTATTGTGCCGTTAGGGCTTTCTCTTATACCCCCCTCCCGATCCTCATTGGTTCATTTGGCCATGTGTCTCCTCTTCATCGGTGCGGCCTCTGTCCTCTGTTTGTGTCATTTGATGTTGTGCTTTATGGCAGGTTTTAGGTTAGCCTGAATAACGGAAGTATTTACCTGCCCATTTCCCCACACTTTACCATAGCTAAGCCACGTTAAAGTTTAGGGTGACCCCAGTTGTCTTGGTAACAGGTCAGGGAATTCCAGAGTGCACCTGCAACTGCAGATTTATGGCTTCTGTAAGTTATGCTTGGGTTGTTTCTGTAAAATAGTAACTGTGACTTAATGGAATACGAAGTTTGAAGGGGCTTTGCACCTGTAAGCTTGAGAACTTAAACTTTTCACCCCTAGTTATGGTTTTTCCATATAAAAGCTTACCCTAGACTTGGCTTAGGGCTACACATTCGGGTTCTCACACCCTTGTGTAGTTGCTGGCCAGCATGACTTTCATTTGGCAAAACTTTGTCTGAGCGGTCTTCTCTGGTGAAGCCCCCCAGAACACGTGTGTCATGCAGTGCCTGCAGAGGACAGAAGAGAGTTTTGGATCCCTTGGAACTGGAGTTACAGACAGTTGTTACCCGATATGCGGGAGCTGGAATTCTAACGCTTGGCTTCTGCAAGAACAGCCCGTGCTCTTAAACTGCTGAACCATCTCTTCAGCCCCTCATTTGTTTTCTTAATCTTAGCTATTCTGACTGGTACAAGACGAAATCTCAAAGTAGTTTTAATTTGCATTTCTACGATTGTTCAGAATAGTGAATACTTTTCTTCCTGTGTACTTCTTTGGAGAGTTCTTTGCTTAGTTCCACAGTTGACTCTTTAATTGGGTTGTCTCTTCTCTTGGTTTCTGATTTTGAGTTCTTTGTATATTATAGATCCTCATCATCTGTCAGATGCATAGCAGGCAAAGATTTTTTTCCCATTCTGTAGGCTGCCTTTTCCATTGATTAACAGTTTCCTTAGCACTACAGCAGCTTTTTAACTAACTTCATAAAAATCCCACTTGCTGATTGTTGGTCATATTTCCTGGTGTTCTAGCTTGTTTCTCCATTGATGTAACAAAATACTCTGACCAATACCAACTTGGGGAGGAAAGGGTTTATTCACCTTACATCTCCCAGGTGAAAGCTCATCAGGGAGCCCAAGGTAGGAACTCAGGGCAGGAACCTGGAGGCAGGAGCTGGAGCACAGGCCATGAAGGAATGCAGCCTACTGGCTTACTCCCCTGGCCCCTGCTCAGGGGTGGCACAAGCCACAGTGGCCTGGGCCCTCCCACATCACTCAATAATCAAGAAGGTGCCCCATAGACATGGCCACAGGCCAGTCCAATGGAGCCAATTCCCTAATTGAGGCTCCCTCAACCCAGGTGTGTCAAGTTGACACCAATATCGTCCAGCACACCTGGGCAATGAAGGTCCTATGCAGAAAGTCATTACTTGAACCTATCGCTGGAAAAGTACTCCCTATTTTAACTTGTAGAAGTTACAGAATAAAGGTCTAAAATCAAGATCTTTGATCCATTTAGAATTCATTTGTGTTCAGGGTGGGATTGAAGGCTCTGGATTCATTCTTTTACAGGTACATACCCAGTTTTCCCCACACTATTTGTTGAAGATGCTATCTTCTCTTTGAAGTGTATTTTTGGCATCTTTGTCAAAAATCAGGAGGCAGTAGGTATACGGAGTTTTATCTGAGTCCTGATTCCATTCCATGTACCAATGTGTCTGTTTTTGTGGCCGTACCATGTATTTTCCCTGCAGCATAACTTGATGTCAGGAATGCTGACACCTCTCCCTAACAGTGTTTTTATTGTTTGGGGTTGTTTTGGGTTTGGGGGTTTTCTGTTCTACCATATGAATTCTAATATTTTGTTTTTAATTTCTGCAAAGGATGGAGTTAGGAATTTTGATGGGACCTGCATTGAATGTATAGATTGCTTTTGGTAAGATGGTCACTTTACAATTGTAATCTCTTCATAGTCTGAAAACTTCTATAATTTTTTTTCAGTATTTTAAAGTTTCCATTTTACAGGTCTTTCATCTCCTTGGCTGGGTTTATTTTAAACTATTTTTTTCCTACTATTATGAATGGGATTGTTTTCTGATTTTTTTTCTCATTCTGTTTGTCTTTGGTTACTGATTTTGGTTGTTAATTTTTTGTAACCTGCCACTTAGCTGGAAGTGTTTATCAGCTATTAGACTTTCCTGGTGGAATCTCCCATGTCATCTTCCACAGAGACATGTTGACATTTTTTAAACTATTTGTATACCTTTTATTTCCTTCTCTTCTCTTACTGCTGTAACAAGGACTTTAAGGAATATGTTGAATAGAATTGGACAGAGGTTACACATTAGTCTTGTTTTGGATCTTACTAGAAATGTTTCAAGTTTTCCTCCAGTTAACATGATGCTGGTTGTAGGTTTGTTGTCAATACCTTCTCCAGGGTTTTTAATCACAAAAATGGATATTGGAGTTTGTCAAAGACCTTTCATGTGCCTGTTGAAATGTTCATGTGATTACTGTTCTTGAGTCCATTTATATTATGAATCATATTTACTGATATATGTATGTTGAGCAGTCCCTGCATCCTTAGAATGAAGCCAATTCAATCATGGTGAATGATTGTTTGTATTTGTTCTTAAAATCAGTTTGCAATGATTTTGTTGAGAATTTTTGTGTCTATGTTCTTCAAGGAGATTGGCTTATAATATTCTCTCTTTTTCTCTCTCTCTT
>NW_008352126.1:624254-670460 GCF_000622305.1 Nannospalax galili
CCACGTAACTGGATTACTAAAAAGAGTTTGGAAGCATTCCTTTTTTATTTTACGGAAAAATTTGAGTAATACTGATGGTAATTTTTCTTTGAAAGTCTGGTAGTACCCTGCATTTGAATTCGTCTGGCCCTGACTTTTTACAGTTGGGAGATTTTAACTACTGCTTCCAGCTCATTGGTTGTTACAGATATGTTTAAATTATTTGCTTCGTGGTCAATAGGCCATATTCATCATTGCCGTCCATTTATTTCAGATTTTCCAGTTACGTGGAATACACATTTTTAAGGAATGTCACCATGATTCCCTGAATTTCCTCAATCTTTGTTGTAATATTCTCCTTTTCACGTCTAATTTTATTGATTTACATCAGATCTGTCTTTCGCTTAATAATCTGTCAATTTTGTTGATCTTTGCAATGAACCAAGTGTATTTCACTGACTCTTTCACTCACCAGATAGGAATTAAAACCCTAACATATATTACAGAATACATGAACTCAGGGCAGGGGGAGTTTGAAGGGTGTGCAGATGTGGGAGGAGGTCTAAATTTGATTAAGATCTAATGTATGAAATGCAAACAATTCAATAAAAGTATACATTAAAAAAAGAGTGAGGCCTGATCTCTTCTGAGAACTTGTTCCTTCAGATTTCTCTTAGAACTGTGGCCCTGGAATGGTTCCCTTCAACAAAGGCCTTGCTCTCTCTTTATTAAAACAGTTCATTCAGAAAAAGATTTTCCTTTTCTGGCTCCTACCGACCCAGAGCAGCAATACAGGACCACAAGCAAATGTTAGCAACTTAATCGCATCTATTGTTTGCACCCCAAATGGAATAATTTGTTGCTTGTTTCTTTCAATGTCGCTGTTTCAGAAATGGTATTTTCACAATATACACACACATACACCTTGGTCAAGGACAAGCGAGGGCCATGAGGAAGTAAAGCTATATGCTTAGCTTTCAATAGGAGCCTGTGGTCTGGAAAACTTGTTTACATTATAAGTAAAATAGTCTGAGGTAGTCTTAAATGATCTCAATACATAAGATTAATTTTGATGATTTGGCTTATTGTGGTTTTCATTTCTATAATCATTTTGGTTTTGGTTTTCTTCAGTGTTTATATATTTATTAAGTTATATTTCCATATTGTGTATTGATTTTCTTATTTTATTCAGCTCCTTGTGTTCTGGAACATCTTCAAATCCTCTTTGAGGTGTTCTACCATGTTTATATACATTCTTTTGAATTCTGAACCTGTAATTTCATCTATCATTTTAATTGGAGATTATCACTATGGGATTCACAATTTTTAGAGGAGACAAGTTGTCTTGGTTTGTCATTGTATTTTGTTATTTTGCTGAGTTCTATCTATCTGGGGTTGGTAGTATTTTATTGTTGATTTTAGTCTTTTTGTTTGTTTCATTTTGTTTGGTTTGAGACATGGTCTTCCACTAGCCCAAGCTGGCCGAGAGCATGTTATATAAACCAGGTTGGCCTCACTCTTACAGAGATTCACCTGCATCTGTCTCCTGAAGACTGGGATTAAAGGCATGCACCACCACGTCTGGCTGTTTTAGTTCAGGTTGCCTCTCTTCTCTCAGTGGACCTGTTTGTTGTGTCCTGGAGAGTCATGGTACAGCTGCAGTGGTGTTTTTGTCTGTTAAGACTGATGTTCCAGGAACTCTGCTCTCTTTCTACTCTGCCTCTGTGGATTGAGCACTATCTACGGCAATAGTCACTATCCAATAGTTAACTCATCCTAATAATAGATTACCAAGTGACTACAAATAGACACCTTTTATGTACAAATTGATTTGGGGAGTAAAGGGACCCCATAGATCTCTGTATATGAATGGAAAAGGCAAGTACAAGCACTGGGCAGTTGTTAGATGGGAAGTAGAGGCACATGCATAAAGGGGGGAAGAGCTGAGGCAAAGGAAAAAATGGCGGTGGGTATGTGGGGTTTTGGTTAACAGCAGACCAAAAATAGAGGGCAAACATATGTACTCAGATATTGCTTACCAGGTCAATCTTTGGGCTTTTGGAGTGGTAATGGTAAGAGGAAAGCGGAAGTAAACAGCTTTGGCTTTTTCCTCACTTAGCTGGGTGACCTTAGGATAATTTTTTTTAATCTGGATAGCTCAGTATCAATGGTTATAAATAATGATGCTAATTTTCTAACATTGATTTCAACAATAATTAATATGTACAAAGTATCTCCCATACAGTACATTTTCTTATAAATGCTATTACTAATAGAACTCGTGTAATTATATCATATTGCATTATGTATTCAAGTGGTCATCACAGGTATGTAACTATGAGTCATCAAAACAAGTATGTTAAGAGCAAGCAGTTTAAGGTGAACATGAATCCTTTGTTCCCCAAATTTATACAAACAGAAGATATCATTTAAAACTTCAGATGAAAATATTTTATTTCTCATCAACTCAGTACAAATCTGTAATGTGGCAAGCATCATTATCATTTTAGTAACTTTAATAGAGGTTACACAAAGGAGACTTTTGTATTTTAGTACCATAAGAGAACTCTGGGGCACTGGGATCTGTTTTTGACCGTCATATTTAAAGAACTGAAATACTGTAGCAGAAAGAGGTATTCAGGAGGGAATGTGTTCTGAATTCTTGAGACAGGCAAAGAATGACTGAAGAAATCAAGAAAAATTCACAAAAAAAGTAAAATAGAGAAGGAACAGTAACATTATGAAAGTCATTTTTAAAATACTGAGTTCTAGCATATACAAGAACACATGGATGGAGTCTGCATAAACAAACAGGGTAGAGAGATATTGTAGGAAATATATTTCTCTAAAAAATGTCAAAGAATTGTTTTCTTGAGTTCAAACAAAAGGTTGGATCTCCACACTGCATTAAGCATTTTTTCAGAGGACAGAGGTCAGGATTTGTGATTTCCATGGCTCTCCCAGTAATTGTGAGAACTGGCATGTTTTGAATGGGTTATTAGTAAATGTATAAATGGCTCTGAAATGAAAAAAGTGAGATGGCTGTATGTTTAATGAACCAGGAAAAATATGAGCCATCCATGCTTAGAAGGGTCAGACATGACCATTCAGGCAGAAATTGGTGGCATCTGTTGCCAGTTCAGAATTTCACAAGTGCACAATATTACCATTTTTGTGGCACACGAAATGAGTGAGCCATGCTTACTGCTCAAAGTGATGAGGTATCTGCTATATCAAATTTCTCCCTCTGTTAGACCATGAGATGTAGTTGATTAAGCTGCTCTTAATGACATACTAAAAATTTACTTTCAGAGACGTAGACAAACACCGAATGCTTAATTCCCTTTGTATTTTAGAAAGAGGAAAGATAAGAAAAATAAAGATTTTATGGAATTATAATTTGTGGTAGGTATATGTGTGATTCAGTATAACTAAAGAGAAAATTTTTAAATTTCTAGGGCTAAAGAAAGGAAAAAGTTAGCTGGGTATAGTGGTGCATGCCTGGAATCCTGGAACTTGGAAGCTGAGACAAGATTACCAAAAGTTCTAGGCCAGCCTGGGCTGTATAGTAAGTTCTAGGCCAGCCTGGGGTACAGAGTGAAACCACGCTTCCAAAAAAATGTGTAAAGATCCCCAATTGTGACTTAAAAAATATGTAGAGTGACAAAAATCATCTGGGAAGACATACATGGCTCCGTGACAGCAAGAAATTGCTCAGGAAAAAATGCAGTTGGAACAGATTAAAACAGAACTGCTTCTGCGCAGAATGAAGTTGATGTCACATGGAAACTTTTTAAAGGTTTACTCTTCTAAACTTTTGGGCACAAAAGAAGTATATTATGAAATAATTTGAAAAAATAGTTTAAAAAAGGAAACTAACGGTAATCCTAAAATAGCAGAATTAGTAGTTGTTGGCCCATTCCATCTCAGAAATAATTCCCAAAGCAGAAAACATGAAACAGAAATAAAACCTCATCTTTGGAGAAACCACAGCTGGAGTCCCAAACCAAAATATTTATAGAATGCCAAATACAGGGGAATTCAAATGACTGTGGGAAAAAGCCAAGGAAGTGTGGTTGCCGCTGATGGCAGCTACCGATGGCAGAGTACAATTGCCCAAATAAACGGTGTATCCTGAGGGTCGATGCAAGCACAGTGTTTGCAGGCTGGGGGGGGGGGGCTTTGCTGGATTCTGTAAAGATACCACTGAGTAACAGGAAAGGTGAGTCCGAATGACTGAACACAAAGCACAGTCTTCTTAAAACGCAGCACAAGAGCAGGGCCATTTCTAGTTGGTAGAATAAGCAGGAAATGACCCTGCTCATGCTGAACATTTAAGTAGGAGAGAAGAGGATTATAATGATTTATACTGATTCCTGCACACACACACACACACACACACACACACACACACACACAATTTCATAGGGAGAATAATGTACAGTGAAAACTTGTATACATTTTTGTCAGCTGTACTGTTAAGAATGCTCGTCATTCAAAGGTGATATGCAAAATGGATCTAGGCAAAAATTATGGGAAATTGCCTGAGTAAAGACTAAGAACAAAATAAAAACAGGTTAAAGTACAGTTATAGGGAATAATTGTTATTGAGTAAATAGAAAGCATTCAAAAGTATGTCACCATGACAGCCAAGTTAACAAACCTGTCAGGAATGTCTAACAAGGAGGGAATAAGATAGTGAAGAGAGAAAATCATCAGGAGGTTAACATGAACTGGCTTAATTAGAAAACAAATATAAAAGGAAAACCAAAAGAAAACAAAAATATATATTCTATATATCAAAGTTGGCATAGGTTATCTGGATGTTTACTTACATTAGAAACGACTGTGCTGGAAAAAATGGTAATTTTTTTGAATATTCAGAAGGAAATGAAGGAAATCCATTTCTCATCCAAAGAAAAGAATGAACAGTAAATAGTAAGACACACATTCAAAAATTTCTCACGAAATGTTTACACACACTTAGAAATTTAAACTACTAGAGGAAGCCTGAGTTGAAGCCCGGCATCACAGTTACTTTATTTTTGTTCTTCAGTGCAAATTTTTACTGAATTTTCCTGTATTTTATACAATATATCTTAATCATGTTTATGCCCCTCCCCTATCTGGACCTGCCCCCCCCATAGTCACAGGATTTCCCACATTCTGTCATACATGTTACATCTTATTGTGTCAAGCTTGTGTCTCCAGATAGCCCTTGGTGTGAATTCATCCACTGGAGCCTGGTCAGCCTGTCTAGCATCGCTCCCTTAAAGAAGATCAACTCTCCTTCACCCAGTAGTGATCAGCTGCCAGTAGTTCCTCAGGTAAGGTAGGAATATTTCCCCAGTTCTATGGGTTTTTGTCTGAGTTTGCGTGGGTCTTGTGCATGCTGTCACGACGGCTGTAAGTTCATATGAGCAAGTTCCCAGAAGCCTGGAGGACTCTACGTCCTTGAGGTCATGCACAATCCTGATATTCTTTCTGTCCCTCTTGCACAATGGCCCCTGAGCCCTGGGTGGGTAAAGTTTAATATGAGTCCCGTCCAGGGCCATGCGTTTTGCTGCCTCTCACTCTCTACATTTCCAGTAGTTGTGGCATTCTGTGTCCATCGCCCTCTTTTGCATGAGGAAGCTTCACTGGTGAGACTTGAGAGATGCATTAGTCTTCTCTCTACCCAAACTCTCTGAATCCTTGCATTTTAGTTTCAGAAACACAGAAGCGTTCGCTTTTATATAGTTCCCAGATGACCCCAAAGAAATTCATATGCATAAACATTCTTACACTTTTTTCTTATAAGCCTGCCAATTGTGATTTTCATTTCACAGTGAGTTCCAAACCAAGAAGAGCAGAAAAACTGAAGTGGCCAGAGGCATCCTTTTATGACTTCCAGGGACATAGATTGTGTTTTGCATATTGCTGTCTTAGAAATCATCCTAAGTTTTAAAAAGACTGATGTCTGCAATCCTGCCTAGGGGCACCAAGGTAGTAAAGACAGTATTTCCATAGTTACATAAATCACAACAGAAATAACCTCAACACCCCTGTCTTTCTATTTCAAATGGTTCAACAGAGGCCCAATGACTCAGTGGCAACCCCAGTATTTCCTGTCATATGATAGATGCTTCAAATAGTTTGTCAGAACTCCAGATTTGCTCAAAAACACTCCCACACTGACAAGACCAGTCCTACAAACACCGTTGTGGTTACATTATGGGCCTGTCTCTAATACCAGTCACTCTAGAAAGTGAGACCTCAGTTCTGAAGAAATCAAGCCAAGTTCCCCCCTAGAATTGACAGGTGGTTTCTGGGACAATTAAAATACACAGATCTTGACAGGGAAAGAGCACACCCAGCACAAAGACCCAAAGACCTAACTAACTAGGCTTGTCTCCCCCAAAGCCTCTGATTCTAGGAGTGGAGAGTTGTGACTCACCATCTCTGCCTCCTCTGTCTCTCTCTGTCTCTCTCTGTCTCTGTCTCTCTCTCTCTCTCTGTCTCTGTTTCTCTCTCGGTTCTTCACGTGCGAGGCAAGTGTTCAACCACTGAGCTATATCTGCAGGTGCCTTTTGATTTTTATTTTGAGATGGTCTTCAAAGTCCCACAGGCTGTCCTTGCTTACTCTATGTAGCCCAGGTTAGCCTAGAACTTGTGATCCCCTTGCCCCAGCCACCTGGTAACTTCTGATTACTGTCCTGCACTTTCATGATTGTAGCTCATGGCGTCTGTTTATATATCTTTTCCTTTTCCCCATCTGCGCTGCAGTCCCTGTGTTTTTCTGTTTAACAATAACATCCCACACTGTTCAACAGAAAAGCCTCAAAAGATAAGCCGGGTCGCAAATTTGCAACTATCCAAAATGATTCAAAAGAACCCAGAATTACTCAAAGGCAAACAGAAAAGCGCAGCCTGAGATACACCAGTTGGAGAAAAGCTTATCAAGGCTTGGATTTTCACAAAGATTCAGAGAAAAAATCCAGTCATTGTTTTGCTTCACCACGAAGTAAAGCACAGCTGTTGCCAGAGAATTGGAAAGTGGGAAAATGTCAGCAGAGTAAAATGATTCCAGAAGCTGCTGGAACCTTCCACCTTTCTTCACCTGGAGTCAGCTCACTGAGGTGGCAGACACCCTAAAATGTGTCTTCTTAATACAAGAATAGTGAGTGGGAGACCTGCTGAGCCTTCCTCAGCTGGAGAGATTAGGGTCCTGGAAACCCAAAAGCCACCAAAAGCCACTTCGAGCAAGAGGCTTGTGGGTTCTTCGTCTTTGAGTTTGAAGAATGTAAGTCACAGACTAAAGAGGGTGAGTCTTAAAGAGAAATACTTTATTTATAGGGAGTTTACAGAGAGAAAGAACGCAGAGCTTGTACACCTCAGGTGAGATCCCCAGGAAGGGGTTACCATGGAGCCTCGACACCTTGGTGTGACTAAGGCTTTAGTGGAGAGAGGGGAGGAGGAGGAGATGAGCTGGACAGCCCAGTTTCCTCCAGGTATTGAGGTCCTGGAGGTTTCAGTCACACCCTCAGTGTGGTTTCCCTCAGAAACTGGGTTCTCTTTTAGGGAAAAGACATAAGAAAAAAAACCAGACATCCTCCAGTCATGTTGGAACCAGAGATGTCTTTGGCATTCTGGTCTTTGCAAGGACAAGGCTAACGTCAATGTTCAATAACAGAATGTTCAAGAACATTGTGTAAGAAAGAGATGACTTTTCTTTTGGGATCTGTTTACCTCACCTGAAACCGCAGAGCGAATTTCCACTTCTGGCTCTCATCATTTTTCATTTCCTGGCTGACATCTTGCAGAATTTTATACCTATCGTCTGCTGTCATTCTGCAGATGTGTTTGCTCTTGATAACTGTGTTTTGTTAGGCCTAGAATAACCATTGTCTATTAACATTCTGTAGAAGTGCAGCTTCTATAGATTTGTTTTATTTATTATTTTATGTATGAGTAAACACCCATGCACCCATATGTAGTGTCAGCAGAGTCCAGAAGAAGGTATCAAATCCCCTAAAACTGGAGCCACACATGGTTCTTAGCTGCCATGTGGATTCTGGGAACCAAACCCCAATCCTCTGGAAGAGTAGTAAGTGCTCTTAACTGCTGAGTCATCCCTCCAGCTTAGCTCCCATCAAAGGAATCTGAACAAAATTTATGAAATACTCGGCCATTACACACAGAATAAGCAGGACAGACTTCAGATAAGCTTGCCCTAAGAGCTCCTCTTCTTATGCCTCCCAGTTGCTTAATTGTTTATAAAGGGTTCACTGGAGGTAATTCCTTGATCTCTGTCACTGAGTACCTCATCACCCAACATGGTACAAAATCAGACTGACTAGGACAAATCCTGACCCAAGTGAAGTGGAATAGCAGAGACCCCAGCACCAGGTGGTTAACCAGCACTGTTGTCAGAAAATATTGTTCAAAGACAAGGGGGTGTCAGAGTGTGAGCAGAAGTCATGCTGGACATGGTAGCTTGTCTATAATCCTATTACCTGAGAAGCTGAGACAGTAGGATCATAAATTTGAGACCTATCTAGGCTTCATGCCCATATCCTGTCTCCAACCAAAAAGATGGAGTCACTTGTGCCAGCCCTTCAAAAGATAAAAGACAAAAAATTATGGAAAAATGGTCATTGTGCGTATTATCTGGCACTAGCTAAATGTTCTAACCTCAGCTTCTCCTGGCATTCAGACACAGGTGTAATCCATCTGACACTGAGGCGCTGAAACAAAAGAGGAGGGAACTGTAGTTAGCGTGACAAAAATAAAGATATTCCAAAGAGACGACTGCGTCTCTCAATTTGACTACTGAGTACTGAAAGGATGCGCTGCAAAGAAATGGGAATTCCTAGGCATCTCATGTGGAGAAGGAAAATGTACCAACCAATGATAGTACTTGTCTCTGGAAGGAGATTTGTTGTTTGTAAGACCACAGATAAGACTAGTGTGTTGGTGGTGGGTGAGAACTCCTTGACAGGACTACATACTTGTGTAAATCTCTTGCCTTTTATTCAAAAGTTACCCTTTTTTCATGACCCACAAAGATGGACTTGCTGGATCTCTCTGCCTGTCTTCCCAATATGGTCACATTGAATAAATCTCTTTCTGTTTCTCACTATTAATTTACTTTTCTAATCAACTTACTGAGGATGCATCGTCAAATCTGGCTTGTCAGGGCACAGTTAGTTGACCCGAAGTTAGGTAACAAGTCTACAGATAAAAAGGTGAACAGAAAGTTAATGGAAAATTATATAAAATATCATTATACTCAGACCAGGTCTAGACTTTCACAAATACACTTTTTTTGGTAAACAATAACAAAGTCGTATATTTGAGCTGTTGTTGTGCTATCATAACACGGACATAAATAACAAAACAGCGAAATGATCTTATATTAAATTGTGCATCAAACATTTTTTCAAGCCTAAATTTTATTTGAAAACAATCAGTTATTAAAAAAAGACAGTTAATTTAACAAAGACGTAATCCAAAATGGTAACTAAAAAATTAGCCTTTTTCATTGCTGTTACTTAACTGCCCCAACTGAAGCATTACCTAGCCATAAGATAGAATGTGTAAGAGCCATGATTATATATTGCAATATATATTATATATTCCAAACAGTACTAAAGCAGAGATATTATAATAAAGGAAAAGGTCTTTGGCATTGTAATAATTCTGTAGGTTTAAAAAAGAAAGTGAACCATGACCATTTCTTATCATCGAGACAGGGGGCACACAGGGAGAGCCCCACTAAGGGATCCTCAGTCTCATTCATAAAAGTATTTAAGAATGGAGTAAACAGAAACTCAGGGATAATTTTACTAGGATCTAAAGGAAACAATCCTCAGGGCAGGCAAGCTGTAAATCTCGGAAGCAGTGTTGAGGAGGAGAAAGGGAGGGAGAAGGAGTAAAGGCATGAAGACATACCCGTTCAGAGCTGCCATGTAGTTCAGGCGGAGTGGTGGTTGAGTTAGCCGCCCCACGGTGAGGGGAGGGAAGCTTTACAGAAAAGTTAAAGGAGTACAGGATGCTGGGGGCAGACCAAAGCGTTAAGGAAAACATGCTTGATGAGAGGTATGAAGAAAATGAGAAATTACCTTGTCCTGAATCCTTCAGAAAAGTGGGTAAAACATATGGAGATGTGTCTGTAATGGATCCTTAAGAGCTGCAGTAAGAGATGTGATTTCATTTTTCTGTACTGTGGAATAGAACTCCAGAGTGTAAATGTACCACATTTTCATTATCCATTTATTTGTTGAGAGGCATTTAGATTGTTTCCATTTCCTACCGACTGTGAGAAGAGCAGCAGTAAACTTGGCCGAACAAGTAGTTCTGTGGTAGGAAACTGAGTCCTTTGGGCCCATGTCAAGGGAAAAGTCCAGCGGTCACTTTGGAAATCTGTAATAGATTTCCAAATCAAAAAACTGAAATAGATCTACCACATAATCTGGTGATATCACTGCCTGACGTAAACCCAAACTTTTGTTTAAGGTTAATTTTTATAAGCTTTTAACTTAGATTTCCATATATCCTCAGTTTAGGGTCTCATCCCCCTTCTCCCCTTCTCTTCCGTTAACCCCCATCCTAACCCATCCCTGCTTGGACCTTTTTATCCTCCCAATAGTCTCTTCTTCCTCCTTCATTCCAATGCATTTCAATATCCCTCCACCTTTTCAATGCCCCTTTCTCTCTTTCTGTTTTGTCTTCTGCACACAATGTTAGGCACACTATAAAATTCATAGCTAGGATCTGAATCTGAGGGAGAGAATGTAGCACTTGTCTTTCTGGGATTTGGTTACATCACTCGGTATACTATTTTCCAGATCTCCCCTCCCCACCCCATTTTCCTGCAAATTTCATAACTTCATTCCTCTTTACTGCTGGATAAAATCCCATTGTGCATTTGTCCCACATTTTCATTGTCCACTCATCATTTGATGGACATCTAGGCTGTTTCCACTCCCTCTAGAGCCACAACGAATGCACACATGCAGGCGTGTCTGTTGTATGACATGGAGTCCTTTGGGGTATATGCCCAGGGTGGTATAGCTGGGTCTCGTGGAAGTTTTAAGTTTAACTTCTTGAGAAATGTGCATACGAATTTCCATAGTGACTAAACCACTTTACACTCTCACCGTCAGTGGATAGCGTTCACCTTTCCTCCCTTCCTTCCGGAGCATCTTCAATTCCTTGTTTTCTTTGTAATAGCCACTTTAACTTGGGTAACAGGAAATCTCAAATTACATTAAGTTTTCATTTCCCTGACGACTAAGAATGTTGAATAGTTTAAGTATTTATGAACCATTTGTGTTTCTTCTTTTGAGAATTGTGTTCAGGTCCAGAGACCATTTTAAACATTTCACTCACTTATTTGCATTCTTGAACATTTTTTGAGGTAAGGTCTCACACTGTAGTCCAGGCTTTCCTGGAACGCACTATATAGCCCAGGCTTCCCTCAAACTGGAACATTCCGCTAGCTCAGATTCCCTTAGTGCTGTTATTACAAGGCATGAGCCACCAAGCCAAGCATGAGCATCTGTTTGTATTGTTACTGAACATTTGTACATTTGCTTTAGAGAGATGTTTATTCAAGACTTTTGTCCATTTTTTTGTATGTGTATGTGGTGTGTATTTGACAGAGAACATCTCAGTCAATCTTAATCATCTTTATACCCTCATCCCCACCAGGACCCTCCCATAGCCTGCCTCCCCCCAACTGGAACTCATAGTCATTCACCACTGGAAGTCCATCTACTGAGGTCTAGTCATCATATTTACAGTCCCTTGTTTTGAGAAGATCAGTTCTTCTTCACCTAGCAGTAATCAGTTACCAATATTTCTTCAGATAAAACTGGGGACAACTGGTCACACAAAGATATTGTCTATGAATTTCCCAGGCCTAAGTGACACATCTATAACGCAGCCTCTATAACTAAGGCTCATGGAAAATAGAACAGGGGTAAAGAAGAGGACACTAATGAATCTCTCAGTTCTTATTAACGAAGCTCCCTCATATAGCAGAAGGACAGGAACACAAAAGGTCACAAATAGCCAAAGTGTAGACATCAAAAGTTTGCTGAATGCTGGTCCTTGGACAGGATCCCTTTATTAAACTTCACCCACCCATACCTCAGGGACCATTGCAGAAGAGGGGGTGGAAAGATTGTAAGAGCCAGGGAGGAGGTGCATGACTATATGGAAGCAAAGTCCTACAAGCTCCTGGGAACCTGTTCATATGATCCTATGGCAATGGTGTCAGTGTACACAAGTCCCATGCAAACTCAGGTAGACCCAGCATAGAACTGGAAAAATGAACAGCAGACTCCAGTCTTATTTTTGCCATATTTTTTAAGGTAGCCTTTCACACTGAACCTGAGGCTCACTAGTTCAGCTAGGCTGGATAGCATGCTCCTTGGATAAGACTCTCTGCCCACCAACTCTATAGTTACAGATACTTAGAGCCATGTGCAGCTTTTAGGTGCTGGGTATTTAAACTCACAGAGAACACTCTTGCCCATTTAGCCATATCTCTAGCTCCTTTTGTTGATTTTTAAATCCAGCCAAGTTGCAAGTAGCAGAAATGCTTTGTTCGGTGTAGATAATAGCCTGCCCCAGAGACACAGCACAGATGTTCTCATTCACTGGGTTGCACTGAACTCTGTTGATGGCATGTTGTTGTCCCATCAGTTTTTTGTTTTCCTTGAATTCAAGCCACCCGTTTTTCCTTCCTGTTTCTGCTGCTCATGTTTTGTGGGTTCAATAAAAAAAACTCATTGCAAACTCACAAATCATTTCCTTTATGTTGTCTTTTAATGATTTTACAATTATAGCATTTGGAGTTGTACATTTTTATTTGATTTCTGTATGTAATAAAATCTTATTTTATTGGGTTGCATATCCAGATTTTGTAACATGTTTGCTGAAAGGTCTATCCTCTGTCCACTGAATAGCTAAGGGAAACATAGCAAACACATCAAAAGTCCTCATGCATTCTATATGAATGAAGGTTTATGTCCAGAAATCTATTGTGCTGTTTTCACTGTCTTTAGGCTGGTAGGACCCTGCTTTAGCATTTTATATTTGTACTTTTGAAACCAGAAGGAATGAGATCTTTGATTTGTTGTTCATTGGGATTACTTTGACAGTTTGCTGTTCTTTGAGTGTCCATATTAAATTTAGTGTGATTTTTCTATTTGTGAAAAAAAATGTTCTTAATATTTTGGAAGGGATTTGCAATGAGTGTAGATAGTTTTGCATAATATTGACAGCTTTACAGGATTGGGTTTTCCAAAAGATACACAGTGTTTGGCCCCTTGTTTGTGTTCTCTTTAACTTCTTTTAGGATTGTTTTATTATCCACATTGACTTATGTGTCACCTCCTCAGTTAGGGTTATTCATATATTACTATTTCCTACTATTGTGATTTGAATTTTTTGTAATTTTAAAAAATACCTTTTCAGTTCATTCACTTATACCCAAACACAGCTGATTTATTTTTATTCATGACAGTTTCTTATTTGTATTGTACGTTTGCAATCTGCAGCATTATTTCAAACTTCCCTCTGAACTCTTTCACTGTATTCTACACAGAGAATGGCTTTTGCTAACAGAAGTATTCTCTTTTCCCTCCTCCATTTGGCTGTCTTGGGTTTCTTGTTTGTTGCTTAATAACACTGGCTAAGACTTGCACTCCCATGTTGAAGAGAGGTAGTGACAGAAGGAATCCTTGACCTGTTCCTGATCTTAAAGGAAACGTCTTTGGTTTTTGAAACATACTTAAATGTAAGTAAAATATAATCTTCAGACTTCAGAAGATAGACAAATCTGAAAAAAAACAGTTTGCGTATACATGAAGGAACCATTAAACTCAAGGCACAGAGATGACCTACCACTCAAAGACTGCCACAAAGCAAGCTTCATAAAGCCCTTTCTTGCTTCATCTTGCCTCAAAATAGCTTCTCCTTGGGATACTTTTAAATTTTACTTGGTGTGGTACCATGTTACCCTGGAGGACATACTAATTGTTTTAATACCATTTATTTCAATAGTGCTCAAACTATTTAGACTTACTGTGGTAAAACTAGCCTCTCTGCCAAACCACACACACACACACACATACACACACACACACACAAACACACGTGCCTTTGTTGCACTGTCTTTGTGTTTCAGGAGTCACCTGAGGTCTCTGAGGTCAGGTTCATATCATAGAAGAACTCTCTTCCACCTCTGTTAACGTCTTTGTCAATCTTGGCATATAAACAACCAGCAGTTGGATAACTGTAATAAAAATGGACACCCAATTTGTTAGTAGTATGATTTCTTACTTTTGTGATTATGCACACAAATTGTCTTTCAACACCAGCGTCACTGATATATTTCTGGGAAAATCTTAACAATTTAGAGTTCATACTAAGATATTTCTTCAAGGAATAGATATAATTTGGAAAATATTAATACTAACTTATAGGATTAGACTAAAACGAGGTTCTGTACTTAAAGTGTTAAAAAGTGTTATTTGAATTGACATGTGGTAAGTGCCCACTGACCCTATGAAAACACCTAAAAGTAACACTTTATTATTCTCAGAAGGTGCCTAAGTTGAAAGAATGCTTCACAGGATTGAGACTACTTCACGATAGTAAGCTTTTCATGTATTTAAATACTCAATCAAAATTCTCTTGTTCATACCACCTGTTTATCTGAAGGAAAACAGAAAATTGCTCCTAATACATTTTCAGAGTCCACGCATACACAAAACAGTCCATTCAAAAAATCACTTACTCATTGACCTGGGCAATTCAATATCTCACTTAAACACTCATAAAATTTATCAATGGTAGCTTTTATACCTGAAAAGAAACTATAGGAAAACTTTTCCATTATAACATTCAGTATCTTACTATAGGAAAAATGCTGTTATTCAATAAACTTAACTCAGTAGGTATTCTTAAGTATCTGGTACCAACATTCATTTCAACAGCGGACAAGATGATATGCAAGTAATCGTATAAACTGGATGATAAATTTCCTCAAAGCCAATACTAGGAAGATTAAATAAGGTACACAAAAGAAAATGTGGAACAGGTAAAAGCCCTGAGAGTAGCAAAATGTCAGGAGATAATGACAAACTACATACACAGGTGTGAGACATAAGACTCCGCTCCCAGAGAAGGTATTGGTCTTTGTGGTCAATACCATAGCCACCTGCAAGCGTACAGATAAAACAGTCAATAGTAAATCATTTTAGAAAGATGGACACTTATAATTATGGTTATGACTTGATATCATAATCTTCCCTTGGAGGATACATTATTTACCTCTGATAAACCCTGCAAGAAAACAAACCCAGCATTTCTGAATTCCTTGATAGCCACTCTCATAGTTTTTTTTTTTAAGTAAAATGCCAGTGATAATCAGAAGCTATCTTCCTTTCTCTGCAATACAAAGGTTAACAGTTTTTGTCCAGTCTCAAAGAAAGGAACACCGTGTGAGAGATGTCATGTCACCCTAACCTCCAGCCTTGTTACCAACAAAGCAAATTTCATGAATTATTTTTTTTCCATTTCAATTTCTCAGAACGAGTACCTTAGTACTATGAATTTAGAGATAAGGCGGGTCAAATGGTCTTGGTGGAAAATTATACATAGTGTAAATTTACTTACAATATTGGAGAGATAAAACCACGGAGTGCAAAACTATACTAGTCTGGGAACAATCATCCATTATAGTCAGACACGATCCAGATTTACTGTCCTGAGGAATCATGATCTGCAAAAATGTTGGTGCATTCTGTAGTGTAAAGATCAGTCTAGCATGTCCACTGAAATGGATATATGGTTTTAAAAAGAGTTCCAGCATGAAGTATTGAAGAATGTCTAAACCCTGCTCAAGGTTAACCCTTCTAATTATGCCCACATTTCCAGAACTATATTATGCCAGTCCTTTAATAATTTTGTCATTTCCTAGGGGTGATGAAATGTTTCTTTCTTAACTTTTATAAAAATATTTATTATTTTATAACTTTCCCCTCATATACTGTGATCAGAGCCACGTTACACATAGTACATATTAATCTATTGTTCTCATGCCTTTAAAAAATGCCTTAGTAGATGAATGGTGCTTTGCCCTTTTCAGCCTGAAAAGGTCTGTTATCTGTGTGAACTTACCAGATTTTGCAGAGAATGACAACAGAAGTGAATAGAAAACAATGGACTTGAACTAGCTGGGGCTACAGGGAGCCCTTACCGCAAAAGAAATTATTGTAAATAAACAACTTTCATCTACTAATTGTTTCTACACAAGTTGTCTTAAACCTTAATGGAAGCTAAACATATACAATGATATATGTGGTGGGTACAAGCCTTAAACTTTAAATATTCTTTGAAAACTTATATACACAATATTCATTTTGATTCAGTAAAATAAAGGATGTGAATCATCTATAATGTAAATAAACTGTATTTAGAGATAATTATATTCAAGAAAGTGAATCAATCATTCTGAAGATATTTAGTAATCGACATATCATTTATAAATTATTATTACTCTGTTTTATTGTGTTATATGGATGTGGAATGTACTTTAGGCAGACTATACTGTGATTTCGTGATTTCTTAGAAAATTTTTCAAGGTTTATTTTTAATTATGAATATATGTATATGTCTGTGTGCATGTATGTGCGCATGCGAGTACAGGTGCTCATGGAGGCCACATGTATGGGATCCCCTGAAACTGAAGTTACAGGCAGTTGTGAGCCACCAGACCTGGGCACTAGGACCTGAACTCTGGTTCTCTGCAGGAGCAGTAAGTGCTCTTAACTGCCGAGTCATCTCATTCCCTTTCAACTAGATTCAATGCAAAATTTGAATTACAGTACACTTAATTTTTAAAAAATGGTATAAAATTAGAGTGTTCTTTGGGATGTGCTGTGGTTTCATAAATTGAGCACATTTTGAATCAGAACTGATTCCTGCAACAGTTTCTTACCATTTGACTGTGTGTTGTACAGAACACATTTCTAAAAGTTGACCTAGTGACAGGAGGGTCATCTTGGACAAATTTAGATGTGGCGTATGTGTTCTAGTTTGTTTCTCCATTGCTGTTACAAAATACTCTGACCAATACAACTTGCTGGGGAAAGGGTTCATTTCCAGGCTTACATGTCCTCGATCACAGGTCATCACTGAGAGAGCCCAAGGTAGGAACTCAGGGCAGGAACCTGGAGGCAGGAGCTGAAGCACAGGCCATGGAGGAACGCTGCTTACTGGCTCGCTCCCCTGGCCCATGCTCAACCTGCTTTCTTACACAATACAGAACAACCTGCCCAGGGGTGGCACTGCCCATAATGGGCTGGGACCTCCCACTTCACTCAAAAATCACGAAAATACCCCACAGACATGGCCACAGGCCAGTCCAGTGGAGGTAATTCCCCAACTGAGGCTCCCTCTACCCAAGTATGTCAAGTTGATAACTAAAGCTATCCTGCACAATTGACCACTTGTCAACTTGACACAGAACACTTCACTATTAAACCCCAAGATTTTCATTTCTTGTCCCCAGAATATGTTAACATTAGTATCACAATCTAAGACAGTTCAACTTTAAAAGTCCCAAAATCCTTAAAAAGTCCAAACACCTTAACAGTTCAAAGTCTCTTTTAAAAGTCTTTTAACCATGGGCTCCTGTGAAACCCAGAACAAGTACTGTCTTATTTCAAAGGGAAGAATCGGGCACACCTAAGCAAAACCAAAGTCCAGCAAAGTAGCTCAAGGCTGAACATCTGGGAGTCACTCACAATCTTCTGGGCTCCAAAGGATTCTGGCAGCTCCACCTCTCTGACTCTGCTGTCCACAGAACACACAGCTCGTCTCAAAGACCCAAGCCAGCTCCATTCCACAGCTGCTGCTGCCCTTAGTGGTCATCCCATGTCCTGGCATCTCCCAAAAGCTGGAGTCTCCACTGACTTTTCTTCCCCAGTATCCTACTGGTGCTGAGAAATTTAACAAAGAAAAAAGAAGCTTGCGGGTCAGCACCAATTTCATTTCCCAGTGCCCCGTAACTGAAGTGTGTGGTGTCTTCAGGAATAGAGTCTTACCATTAAGTTCTAGTGGGCAAAAGAGAGCACTGGTATTAGCCTGTACTACTTTGGGGATTTCCTGGAACCCTGAACCAACAATTTGAAGGCAGGTGTCCTAAAACTGGCACTTGGCTTATGTTTGATAATCAATGGATTCTCGAGGAACATTAACCCTCTCTGCAGAAGAAAAGTGCTTTAATTATTTTTTAAAATGAAATATATTAGGAAGCTTAGAAAATAGTAGGTTTCTGTGTTTTTTTCAGTCATCTTAGGGTTAATAATCTCCCACTCCTCTGTGTTACTCTCTCATCCCCTCCACACACAAAACATTCCTCTATCCCATGAAGTTCTATAACAAGAAGAAAGAATCTGTTATTTTTAAAAAAATGATAATTAGTGTTCGCACGGACGTTATGCCTGAGCCTGATGAAGGAACTCTGGGCTCCTTCCAATTACTAACAATGTGAACAAAGCAGCTCTATAAATTTTTGTTTGAAAAAAAAAAAAAGCATGATATTCATTTGTGTCTTCAGTAGCTAAGGATACTGTGAGTCTCCTCCGAGATGTATGTCACATTTAGACTTCCTTCTGCGATGAGGATTTGCTAAGATCCTGTGGTAATTCTCTATTTAATGCAATGTATCTTCTTTGTCGCGATTTTGAATATATATTTAGGCAAGTTCAAATCACCTTTCCGTGAGTTCTTGAATGTTTGTCTTGAATCTGTCAGGACAGAGAGCCATGGTGCTGTGAAAAGAAGCTTGCATGGCTCTACTTGTCCACCTCCCACTACCATGCGACCTTAAGAAAGTGGTGAACTTCTTTGCCCTTAAACGTTTTCATCAACAAAATGAGGATAGTTATAATTCTCATCACATAACGATGAGGGTTAGATGAGCTAATAGATGCAGAATGTGTAACATAGTATCGGTACATTTAAATGTCCCGTACATATAAAACCTAATGATTGCTACTATACTACTAATGTGTTAGTAGTCCTTAGCACACTGACTGTATCTTAAGTATTACTTACCCTTCTTCTCCTGCACTTTACTACCCCCTCCCTTGAATCCCCATTAACAGAACCACATTTGACTCTTGAAGTCCTGATTTCTCATTTTCCTCCTCTTCTGTCAAAGTAAAATTAAATATTTGGGGGCGTCCATAAGCTCTTAACCTAATTTTGAACCACACACATATGCTCACCAGACGCACGCTTTCTGTATTCTTCCCCATACAGATCAGTCCTTTAGGATAAGGCCTTGTGAATTCTGCCTCCTCTAGAACACTGTGTTGTGAATCTTTCCCTAGTTAATGAAGCTCTTAACACTGCAGACTTTCAGCTATCGTTTAAGGCAGCACATTTCAGAAAGCTTGAGCACAACCACGAAGGCACGTTGTTTGGACCCAAACATCATCTTCACAGGGCACTGCGGCACTTCTGAGAGAACTCCAGCAAAATGTTCTTCAATAGGTTGCAAAAGTCCCATTCTGCATAGCCAATTGATCAAAATGCATATCACTATCCACAGAAGGTTTTCTCTGACTTTTTCACTTTCTCTGGTAAAATGCATGAAACAAAACAAACCACATAAAACCAAACACATGAATCCATTTCAAATTGCTGCATCATGCAGAATTGAAAGTATAAATCATCCACTTCTTGAAAATGCTTATATATTTGTGAAAGACATCATAAAAGATCCACAAATAGGTCATAATTTCCTCTTTACAATTGACAATTGGTAGTGTACCTCACTGCAAACAAGTCATATAACAATTTTATTTCTTTTTCCCAATCTTTTCCAGATTCACTTCTACAATCTAAGTTAAATTATCTCCACCTTCTGAAATGTTACTTAAAATAATCTACTTTTGAGGTCTGTATATATTTATTTTTATTTTATATGTATGAACATTTATCTGGCATGTATATAAGGGTGCCACGTGTATGTAATGCTGGCAGAGGTCAGAAGAAGGGGTTGGAGCCCCTGAGATTGGAGTTAGAGATGGTTGTTAGCTGCCATGTAGGTGCTGGGAACCAAGCCTTGGTCCTCTGCAGGATCTGCTAGTGCTCATAACGGCGGAATCATCTCTCTAACCACGTATTATTCTTAATCTCTGCACAAAATAATACTGAAGATGATAATGTAAATCTGCAAATCGAATCCAGAGGCCGGACTATGGGCACTAACTGTGCTCTCCCCACCCTTCCCAGCTCACCCGATTGGAACATGGCTGTTCTGTGACCATAGTACATAGCTGCAGATTTATGCATCATATTTAAACTTTGACCCATGGCCGGCTGTGTGAGAGACAAAATGTTACTACAGAAAATTAAATTTATGGAAAACAATTGGCGTTAACAGCGAACCTTCCATAACTACCGCTGCCCTCTTCTGGCCACTGAGGGCATGCACAACATGGGTCCTGAGCACTTCATATAAAAATAAATACTGATTGGTGCTGGAGAGACGGCTCAGCAGTTAAAAGCACTGACTGCTCTTGCAGAGGACCAGGGTTCGAGTCCCAGCACCCAAGTGGCGGTTATGAACCGTTTTTAACTCCAGTTCTAGGGGAATCTGAAGCCCTCTTCTGACCTCCGCTAACACAGGTGCACTCATATACATGCAGGCAATACACTTGTACATATAAAATAATAAATAAAATATTTTTAAAAATACTAATTTTTTAAAATGGTAGACATTGCTCAAAGAAATATTGCAGTGTTTCTTAATAGGTGCACAGTACTCCTGTCTTTGAAAAGATACATTAAGTACTATTTACTAACAGAAGATTTTATCATAAAAAAATAAAGACTTGGATGACACCTAATACCTCAGAAAGACATAGAGAACAATTAGTGCAAAGACTGTGACAGTTTAAAGATTATGTGAGTCTTTTAGGTGATGTCTTTTGGGAAACACAGTGTCCCCCTCTCCCTCCCGGCCTCCCTCCCTCCATCTCTCCTTCACATCCCCTTTCCTTCTTCCCTCCTTTCTTCCTCTGTCTCCTTCTCCCTCCCTCCCACCCTCCCTCCCTCCCACCCTCCCTTCCTCCCTCCCTTCTTCCCTCTCTCCCTTTCTCACTCTTTTCCTTCTTGCTCTTTTCTTCACTTAGAGACAATGAACTCTGTGGTACACTAAAACGTTTTTAATCATGGTGATATCCAATTCCTCCATAATACTCAGTAGCTTGCTGGGTGACGTTATACTGCAATATAGCTGACTAAAACTTTTTAAAAGTTTCTCTGTGAATCATCTAGAAGCCTACAATTTTCCAAGGTAGACATATGAACAGTGCATGAAATTATTTTCTTAGTATAAAAAGAAAAACCATTCATTTTTGTGCATTTAAAATGGATTTTGAAGCTGAGTGTGGTGAGGCACACCTTTAATCCCAGCACTTGGGAGTCAGAGGCAGGTAGAGCTCTCTGAGACTGAGGCCAGCCTGTCTACATAGAGAATTCCAGGCCATCTGTGGCTACAGGCAGACCCCAAAAAAGACCCAAAACTGATTTTGTAAATGGAATAACTGAAATGAATGATAACCTTAAAAGTTAAGGGGTCATTATTTTAAACTAGGAAGAAAAGAGAATTTAAAACAGAATGGAATTAGATTCATTATAGGAAAAGGCTTTCTAACAAACTCCAAAAGAAAGTATAAATTGCCACCTTTAAGAGTCCTCACAAGAACTTGCTGTCTTAGTTTGCATGGTTCAGATTGACACAATAGGAGAATGGGGTGAACCATCTGAACCGTGCTGTCTGTTTGCAATGTGGCCACATCAGTGAATACAATGGTAGACCCTTACTGGAAGGTACTTTCCCTTTACCTCCATTCACTGTGCTGATCATCCACATAGTGCTTGTGACATGTGACTTCTAAGACTGCTGGGGTGTTTTCTAATTTCCTGTACAGCGAAGTTAACGGCAGAAAGCTCTGTTAGAGGGAACTTTGTTGTTGATGACAAGAGAGTATGTGGAACTGTGACTGATGGCGTCGTCTCCACCCTACAAATGTGAAAGGATTCAGTATGGTATAAGTGACATCATTGTCAACATCACCACGACTAGATGCCTTCTTCCCATCAGGATTTTTAACATAAAGGAGAATCAGGAGATTTTCAAGTGAAGGTATTTGTAGAAATGGTTTATCTTCATTCTCCAATATTATTATTCACCCTCAGCTTTATCTAATCTTAATTATCATCACACTTAGACAAAATAAATGCCTTGTCCATTAATTTTTCTTTAAAGTCACATAAAGCTTATGATGCTACAAACTGGAGAGGGTTTTTTAGAGTTTAATTGGAAAGGCGGTTTAAAATTTTTATGACATACATGCCATTTGACCTTGGAATTCATTTGACCTTAGGAATTCACTGTAATAGAATTATCTGAATTCTATGCAAATTAAATGTAAATGAGGTAAATGTAAATATACTCATTTCATCATATTACTTCATTTTACTTATTACAACAAGATTAATCAGAAAAATATAAATACCTAACAGTACATGGTTACCCATGTCATTTGCATACAGTATAATTCTATGCAACCTTGAAAATTATATTCTAAGTAACAAAGGATTTCTGATAAACAGAAGAGAAAAATTACCTACATTACCATTATGAAAATTTAGCCAGTCAAAAACTACGTTTAAAGACTCTAGAGAGATAGCTCAGTGGTTAAGAACATTTCCTGTTCTTCTAGAGGACCTGATTTCAGTTGCCAACAACCACATCAGGCAGCTCACAACCACCTAGCTCCAGGAAGACCTGATGCCTCTGGCCCCTGAAGGCATTGTGCCCATGCATAACCCTAAATCCCCAAACCCACACATGCATGGAATTAAAAATAATGAAAATATTAAAATATGTTCAATCTTTACATTTATTTATTGTATCCCTTTCCACTTATATGTAAAATTAATTTGAATTTTGAATTGTCCCATTTTTCCAGTCTCGAAAATTCTGGGAATCAACTCAAAATCTTAAAGGGGATTTGTGTTGGGAAGGTTACTGTGCATTCCCCTAATTTTCCCTCTATTCCTAGTCCAGTAGTCATCTTATCAGCCACAGGGTCAGATCACTTTTACTGACCTTGAAAGGTGTTGAATGGGGATATTTTTCCTTCTACCTTGCAGATCCTGAAACTGATAATATTTCAGCAACTTTAGAAAACAATGTACAAAAACAATCAATCTTCAAAATTCCTGGCTCAGTAATCAAAGATGGAAATTAAGTCCAGCTTGATCTCATCCATTTATCAATATGTACTCAGTGTTCCTGGGAGGATATTGATCAAAGAACTAACTATATCTCTGTTGCTATAGATACAGGTGATTGTTATTTACTTTCTAAAAATAAATATATGTAAACAATATACAAAATTAAAATCTTGTTCAGCCACACGCTTTGGCAAAATTTCAATTTTCACAGAATTAGTGCAAACAAATAATTGTTTAAATAATTTTGTTATTAACTTTTTATAAATAATTTGCTATTAATTTTGTTATTAATTATATTGTTAAATAAATTTGTTAACAATTAAAGGAATTACCAAAGAAAATAAAATGTTTACGGAAGTAGTTGAACTTACAAAATTTAATAACATAATAACTGACACAGAGAAAATTGGGAATCTTGTTTTTTTTTAATTATTATTTTTATTCCTATGTGTATGAGTGTATTGCCTGTCTGTGTGTAGGTGCACCTGTGTTGTGCAATGCATGCAGAAGTCAGAAGAGGGCATCAGATTCCCCTGGGACTGGAGTTATAGACAGTTGTTAGCCATGATGTGGGTACTGGAAACTGAATTCCGATCTTCTACAAGAACAGTCACTGTTCTTAACCACTCGGTCATCTCTCCAGCCCAAGAATCTAGAAATTTTAGGTGAGTTCTTTGGAGTTCTAATCAGATAAAGAAAAATCTTTATGTTCTTGGGTAACAAAGGCAAGTACAGACAATGAGGCTGTTATTAAGCTAACCAGGTCCCAAATGCCTTTCGAGAACTCAGAACTTGAGCTCACTGAGGTAGTGACAGTTAACTGACATATTCAACTCAGCAAGGTCGAAAGAAAACATTTCAATAGCTGCAGGACTCAGTGGCAGGCACCTGAGAGGAGTGGATGATGACTCAGTGGGAGAAGGCTGGATATGGTTTTCTGGCTGAGAAATGCTTGCTGGGGAACAAAGGCAAGTGAGGGTAAGCTGCTTAGATGGCGACCTAGACGGAACTGAATAGTGAGCTGTACATGCAGATGATGGCCGGAACAGGCTGCAAAGCTGTGACCCAGTCAGGGAACACATCAGTATTGAGCTCCACATGTACCTACAGACAGAGTCTTTGTTGCAGGTGAGCGTGAGCTACATCATTCAGAAATCCAGAGTTCTGATCTGATATAATAACATTTGATATTAATTACCTACTTCTTTGGGATACCTTCATTTTCCAGTGACTAAAAGTTTATTTACTGACTTGCTTCACTTATGAACCACACTTATCTACTATATAATGTAAACTTTAAAAAATAACAGCGCAAAGGTGTGCATCTTTATGCTGCCACCTGTTTCCCAGTCTTTTCAGAATGATCATGAGTGCTTTATCATTTTCAGCATGATATGCTAAATTTATGAAGTCTTTTGTCCCTTTGTCCTTTCAACACACCTGTCTGGCAAAACCCTAGAGCTGGGTGAATCTAATTATCTGTCTTCCTTTGCACCTGTGCAGTTAAATCCAGCTGCCACTATGAATTTGTGCTCCAACATCAACCAGGTTTCCAAAACATTTGGCAACCTTTCCATCTCATATAGGCAGATGCTTCTGCCAGTCTTCAGAATAATCCTTTCAAATACCCCAGCATCCATCAACCCTCCACTCCCTCCATTTAGAAGACGGTGTTGCTTCTTTTGAAACGGAAATGGAATTGAGATTGACTGTTGGATGCTCCCAGCATTCTGCACTGCCCAGCCACCCACTCTTCTCTGTTCACGCTCATCTTTGTAGCCTGTGTCTTACTGTGGTCACACCAGGGTTGCACCTTCATGTCCTGACAAGCATTTCTCATTAAACAGACTTAATTCCCTCAATATATGAATGGCCTGGTTTGTTTCTACTGCTGCGATAAAACACTCTGACCAGAGCCAACTTGGAGAATTTATTTGGCTTACATGTTCTGATCAGAGTCCATCATAAGGGAAACTGGGGCAGGAAATCATGGCAAGAACCTGGAAGCAGGACCTGAAACACAGACCACCAAGGAAATTTGCCTACTGGCTTGCTCCCCGGTAGCCTGGGCTTGGTTTCTTTCCTTTCTTTCTTTCTTTCTTTCTTTCTTTCTTTCTTTCTTTCTTTCTTTCTTTCTTTCTTTCTTCATTGCTTTCTTATTATATTTTATTTATTATTTTTATTTTATATTTATAAGTGTATTACCTGCATGTATGTAAGTGCTCCTCTGTCCTATAATTCCCCAAGAATGTCAGAAAAAAAAGCATCAGATTCCCTGGCACTGGAATTACAGTCAATAGTTAGCCACATTGTGGGTGCTGAGAATTGAACCTGGGTCTTCTGCAAGAGCAATCAGTGCTCTTAACTACTGAGCCTTCCCTCCAACCACAGCCTGTTTTCCTATACAACACATGGCAACCTGCCCAGAGGGGTGGTAACACCCACATCATTCAATAGTCAAGAATACCTCACAGACATGCACACAGGTCTGCACATGGAGGAAATTCCCCAACTGAGTTTTTGTCTTCCCAGGTTGCATAGAGTTGACAATCAAGGCTATCCAACAAAATTAGTGATTTCAAGCCTGGTTCTTTTTATAGTGACATATATTTAAAGGATGCCTTTATTCCAAATTTTCATTCATTTCCTTTCCTTATATGCTTACACAAATTACAATACATGCAACCTAAATCTAAATCTAAATCTCCTCTGCCCTGACATCACCAATTCTAAGATGTACTTTTTATACATTAGTTTTTAAATCTTTGAGATTTCATGTAATATATTTTGATCGTATTCACCCTGATCCCTCACCTATCTCCTCTCAGATCTATCTCCACCTACCTAGCCCTCAAGTTCCTGTCGTCTTTTGCTTTCTTCATTTTTAATCCAGTCTAAATTCTGCTTAGACACTCCTAGTCTATGGCCATCACTAGAGCTCGGCAAGTTACAACCTTAAAAATATACTCTCCTCCCAGCAGTATCAGTCATAAGCGCCTCTGTAGGGGTTGGAGTCCATGATCAGTTAATCCTCTGTCCTAGTTTACTTTCTATTTCAATGATAAAATATTTTGATCAATACCAAATTGGGGAGGAAAGGGTTTATTTGGCTTATGGCTCAAAGCCCATCATCAGAGGAAGTCAAGGCAGGAACCCGGAGGCAGGAACTTAACCACAGACCAAGGAGGAGTGTTGCTTACTGATGTGTTCCTCTGGCCTGTGCTCAGCGTGCTTTCTTACATTCTTATATAGGCCAAGTCCACCTGCCCAGGGGTGGCACCAGCCACAGTGAGCTGAACCTTTCCATGTAACTCAACTATCAAGAAAATGCCTCTCAGACATGCCCACGGGGCAGTCAGAGAGGAAATTGGAGCCCCTTTCCCAGGTGTGTCAAGTTCTCAACCCCAGCACAGCCCCTATGCTGGTGTTTGCTATGGCTTGAACTTGTGTTGGACATGCTGTCACAACCACTGTGACATCGTGTATGCAACTTCCCTGTTGTATTCAGAAAACATGGTTGCATTGTGCTCATCTACCACCCCTAGTTCTGACAAATTCCCCTCTTCTGCAAGGCCTCTGACTTTTGGGAGGAGGGGAGTCATATATATGTTCCATTTAGGTGGAGGTATTTAACTGGAAAGAGAGGAGGGAGGGTTATACAAGGGTCCTTGTGGGTAAAGGGGAAGAAGGGGCTGGAGGGGAGGATAATGGGAGATGGGTATTATCAAGGGGGAAATGGGGAAAATGGGGTTTTTTTTGACTGGATAGGGAGAGAAGAGGGTAGTACACGGAGAGAGAACAAATAGCTCAATAATGCTCAGGTGTGAAAAACTAGAGGGAAATGTATTAATTTAAAAGTCTACTGAAAAATATGCACACATACACGCACATACACACGTGCATGTGTGCCTATATGTGAGTGCTCACAGCTGCACACATGAAAGTTATATAAGACAGGGAGTGACAGACAGGAGAAACCTCCCTTCAAGTTGTTGGTCAGGGAATTCCAAGAGACTCCCAAAGTAAAAAAGGCTGTTTCCATAGCCCTCGATTGCCTCCCAGAACTGGAAGGTAAGACTTTGTTGTTGAACAGGGTATACTTTGAACACAGAACTAGGAGCAATGGATATGGACTGACCTTGAGGCCTCTCCCTGAAAACTAGCTTTTGTAGTACCAGAGATACTCTGAGAGCTGATAAGGGAGGAAAAACAATCACTGGTCCAACCCCAGGTGTAAAGCCCAATAACTACAACAACGACCAGAACAGCAAACTGTTTCTATTGGTGCATTACTGGCAACTTTGTTGTTAGAGGCAATCAATAGCTATCTAATTGGATTTAAAACTTTCTCAGTGGGAAAGAACTCATGTGTGATTCGGTAAACATAGCCAAATACATAGGGCTGTAGAGGTCGTAGATCCTAGAGAAAAACCTATCTCTGTCACATCCCCAGGAAAACATAATTTCTTACTCTATGCTAAATATGGATCCTTACCTTTACAGAGAAGTATTTTCACTTCTCATCAAATAAGCTTATTTCTACAACAGATGGAGATTACTACAGAGTTTCACAAGTGTTCAAAAACACAGAGAATAATTTTTTGTGAGATGCCCAGGCCTAGGTGACACCTTTACAATGTAACCTCTGCACTCAGGGGACATAGTAGAACAGGGGACAGAGAGAAAATTACAGCATCTCTCAACTCTCACCACTGAAGCTTCTTCAGGGAACAGAAGTTGATTAACATAGAAAGTCACAACTCACCACGACACAGAGAATAAGAGACTGCGGAGCTCATAGGATAGGACCCCTGTATTAAACCTCTGCCACACGGGGCTCCAGGACCACTGCGGAAGAAGACGGGGATGGACTACAAGAGCTAGATGTGGTGGATGACCACGGGGAAACAGATTTCCAAGCAGTTACACACTTGCTCATATGAACTTACAGCAATGTTGACAGCCTGCACAAGACCCACACAAACTAAAACCTGAAATAAAACCTACCATAGAAGTGTGGAAAAGGAAAAGAAACTCCAACCTTAGCTGAATAACTATTGGAAACTGATCACTGCTGGGTGAGGAAGAATTTGTCTTCTTTAAGGGAGCGATGCCAGGTAGGTAAACCAGGCTCCAGTGGATACATCCACATCAAGGGACATCTACAGACACAAACGACTTGACAGGCTTTCACGTATATGACAGAATATGTGGACTTTGGTAGGGGGAGATGAGGAGGTGCAAGTAAGTGATTGGATCTAAATGTGTTTAAGATGTATGAAATGCATAAAAATTCAATAACAAAATAAAAAATAATGAATAAATAAATGCTCTGTTTAAGGCTTAGAATTCAGCAGGCTCTTATTTTCTACAATATGACAAGCACTGAGTCACTGTGTTAACTGCCATCTACTGCAAAAAGAAGCTTATCAATGACGATTGAGTGATGCACTTACCTATGGATATGGCAGTAAGTCATTAGGAGATGATTCACAACAGTGTCCATTTAGCAAAACACTTGTAGTAGGCACACCCTTAGGACCTAGGACCTATCAAGTCACAGGTTTTTGGCCTTGATAACAGTGCCTGGAATAAGTTTTATCTTGTGGAGCAGGCCATAAACCAAGCAGAAAGTGGTTGGTTACTTACATAACATCTGTGCCACTATTGCATCAGTAGACATGCCTTGTCAGGTCCATCATTATGGCAGCTCCCAGGGATCAGAGCTGGGTAAGATGGATGATCACTTTTCTCTTTCAGTGTTAATTTTCCATCCCTGTTCTCCCATCTCTACTCTCCGCTCCCATCCTCTACCTCCACTTAATCCTTCCTGATCCATTTTCCCTTTCCACCTTTCCACCTTTTCTATCGCTGATGTTCTGTCTCTCCTCCCTTGAAATTCCTTTCCCCACAGACCTTTAACGTCTTCCTGACCCTTATGGGTATTTCAGTTTAAACAAACATATTTAAAGAGTCAAAGCTAATCTTCACATATGAGAGAGAACATGAGATGCTATTCTTTATAGTTCTGGATTACCTCATTCAGAATAATTACTTCTCTGTGAGCATTCACTGATTTATTTACCTTGAGAAGCCTTTGGTATGATGTTCATGTCTTCCTTCTCAATTCACTTTTATTTGAACATCCATTTTTTTTTCATCTTGTAATTTTTCTTAATTTTTGTTCATGACCAACCCTCTTATTAATTTTCCATTAATGGAGATTATTTTATAATTAAATTTATTTTTAACTTCTACATAAAACAAAATGAATTGATGGGACACCCACATCTCACTCTCTCCTCCAAAAGCTCAGGAGTCTTTGTGGAAAAAGGTATAGAAAGATTGTAAGAGCCTGTCTCTACAAAACACATGAACAACAACAAAAAGTCTACAAAGATTTGTGGGGTACCATATGACTTCTTGGGGTTCTCTCATGGAGCTTTTCTTAAATAAGGGCTCTAAAACTCTGTGAGACATTTATAAAGGCAATGTTTTAAAGATCTGCTTTAAGTTCCAATTCCAAACCTCTCCTCCCCAGGAGAATGTCTGTCAACTGTGTCTGCTCACAAGATCATTTCTTACCCCTAAAACATCTTACTCTGGGCCCAATCTCACTCTGCATCAGCACCAAAGTCCAATCAATGCTTGAGGAAAAGCCTGCAAAATCACATGGCACACCTCTCTTTTCCTTCTGATACCCAGTCCATCCTAACACCTCAGGACGCCATGAGTTGCCTGTCTCAGAAGCCATCCAATTACGCCCATCTCCACAACCATCATCGCCTATTCCAAACCACCTTTCTTTCTCCTCCACAATAATAACTTTTCTAAAACAAGTCATAATTTTAAGCCCGATGTCTGAAAACTTTCAGAGTTATTTCATTTATCTTTAGAGTAAAGCTGTCTGCTGAGCAGGGATATAAGCCGTGTAGAATCAAGTTTTGTGGCAGACAGTGTGGTCTGGATGACTCACAATACTTTCTAACACAACATTTTCTGTTAAGAAAATCCAACTACACTTGGAAACAGGGGAACTTTTTAATATGCATATTTTATACATATAGATAGATATGAATACATAATGCAAAACTGGTCTTATCCATGTGACATAGGCTTTTTTTGAAATTTTTCTTTCTTGATTAAAAATAAGTGCCATTCCCTTCTTGTCCTAAGTGTCTATATGAAGGTGTTGCCACTGTAACAGCCACCTTGGAGCTACGAAATGCTGAGGAAAGGCAAGGTCAGACATCAATAATGGTAATGGAAGGCACAGTGTTACCTACCTCATGACATATCTGAAGAGAGAAACAGATGAGAAAATTTTCATTTTATTTGAAAAGAAAGAGCATCCAGTTATATAGGACCTTAAAATTATGTGCTACAGAAATATTCTCAACAACATTTCTTCGTGCCATGACATTTCCTCTTTCTATTTTGGCTTCAGACAAACAGTATTTACTAAAACACTGAAAATCCAATTTGGGGGATTGTATTTCATTTAAACTTTAAAATAGTTTTAAAGCATGGTCCTTCCTCTGCCTGAGACCTTCCTACATGAACGCATTCCTGCTGAGACACTCTCCCAACCCAATGCTCACCCTTTTGCTAACTCTTTCAAGTTCTGATTTAAACAAATCAATACAAAAAGACCTTCCTTGGACTCGATTCTTGGTTAGGCTAACCTGCAAAGTCTTCCCAGTGGACTTTCCTCTTTTGCTTTCTGCTGTGTCATTACACTTAGAACCCTCAGTTCAGCTCATCCAGATGGTAGGAATTCTGGTGTTAGACACGGAATTGCTTATTCAACACAGACTGTGTAGATGTTTTACTTTTCTCATTATGGCCCAACATCCCACTCATATTCTCCTTTCAGGTGCTAAAGTAGAGGCGTGGGGTTGAGTGGAGATGTGCAATCCCAAACAAAAATCTGGTTTTAACTAAAATGGTAGACTAGGGTTTTACGGTGTGTGCTGGATAGCTTTATTGTCAACTTGACACACCTGGGTTGAGGGATCCTCAACTGGGGAATTTCCTTCATCGGACTGGTCTGTGGACATGTCTCTGGGGCATCATCTGCTCATTGAGTGATGTGGGAGGACCTAGCCCTGGGCAGGTGGGCCTGTGTTGTATAAGAAAGTAGGTTGAGGTCAGGGCAGCAAGCCAGTAAACAGAGTTCCTCCATGGCCTGTACTCCTGTTCCTGCCTCCAGGTTCCCGCCCTGAGTTCCTACTTTGGGATCCCTGATGAACTGTGACACAAGAGATGGAAGAAAAAATAAACCCTTTCCTCCCCAAGTTGGTATTGGTCAGTGTTTTATTACAGCAATGGAGAAACAAACTAGGACAGAAATTGGTACCAGAGAGTGGGATATTGCTGTGATAGACCTGACCTTTTTGTTTTTAGCAGGATTGTGGAAGCATTTGGAAATCTGATTTGGTAAAGCCATTGAGTGCTTTTTTTGTTTTTAGGAGGATTGTGGAAGCATTTGGAAATCTGATTTGGTAAAGCCATTGAGTGCTTAGAGTTTGTTGCTATGGAGCTTGGAACAGTTATGCTGAAAGAGTTGTGAACGATGGAGGCTGGCTTGTGAAGCTTCAAAGGGAAGCAGAGACTATCAGGGCTGTTTGTGTGATGTTTGAATTGAGAATCTCTGGGTTCTAGTCAGCTGGGCCTGAAGAATCAGCTGTAATTAAGAAGAGACCAGAACCTAAAGTAAACCTTTGCTTTACTGGGGCAATTGGTGCTGGTTAGTGGGGGCTGAAAAATTAGCTGGAAATAACAAGAGACAAGCATCATTGTGTTGAAGTCTTCTGAGAGGTATTTCCTCAAGGTCAGCACACAGAGTGGACCCAAGCCTTGATCTCAAGCTGGAAGCGTGGCTTGTAAACGTGTAAGAGTCTCCTGCATGGTTCTGGTGTTGAAAGCATGAAAGGGGTCACAGAGAGCAGCTGAGGCTTGGCACTGAGAGGCCAGGAAGGCCATTGGTGAAAGTGCAGCCTCAGTTGCTGTGAAGACTCCAGGACTGAAGGGGTCATGGAGTGAATATGAGGCTTTGCACCCCAAGAGGCAAAAAGAGGCCATTGGTGAAGGTGCAGCCTCAGTTTCAGTGGAGACCCCAGCTTTTTGGAGATGCTGGGGCCATGGGACGACCACCAAGGACAGCCGCAGCTGTGGAATGAAGCTGGCAAGACGAGCTATGTGTGCTGTGGATGGCAGAGTCAGAGAAGTGGAACTGCCAGAACTCTATGGAGCCCAGAAGATCGTGACTGAATCCCAGATGTCCAGCCTTGAGCTACTTTGCTGAATTTTGGTTTTGCTTAGGTGTGCCCAATTCTTCCCTTTGAAATAAGTGCTTGTTTTGGATTTTACAGGATCTCCCAGTTAAGAGAATTTAAAAAGAGACTATGGACTTTTAAGTGTTTGGACTTTTTAAGGACTGTGGGGTTTTTAAGTTTGTACTGTCTTATGCTGTGATATTAATGTTAATATTGTATCTTGGGGACAAGAATTGGAAAATTATGATTTAATAATGATGTGTTTGTGTGTCAAGTTGACAAGGGGTCAATTGTGCTGGATAGCTTTAGTGTCCACTTGACACACCGCATAAGAAAGCAGGCTGAGCATGGGTCAGGAGAGCAAGCCAGTAAGTAGTGTTCCTCCATGGCCTGTGCTCCAGCTCCTGCCTCCAGGTTCTTGGCTTGAGTTCCTACCTTGGGCTCCCTGATGAACTGTGACCCGGGAGATGTAGGATAAAATAAACCCTTTCCTCCCCAAGTTGGTATTGGTCAGAGTATTTTGTCACAGCAATGGAGAGACAAACTAGGACATGGTATCTGAGGTTTATATAAATTTAGGGGTTTATTAAAATAACACTACATTAAAATACAGGAATAGTCCTAAATCATTATACAGAGTATTGAGAAGAAACAAAATAGTGAATGATATCTTGAAAATCTCAGTCTTTTTTTTCTCTTTACTTCATCAGAAATTTTATGTCAAAATGATTCTGACTGCAATCAGGTATCCTTCCTCTCCCTTTCTCAAACAAAGACTGTACCTTAACTTAGAATACTTGGAACATTTTCTCTGACACTCAAACTGTAGTTCTTGGATGAGAGGTAGAGATGTTTAAGTTTAAAAAAGAAAGTAGGCTCAGCTCTGAGTTACCAAGACAGAATTTTCAGATTTTGACAAGATCACCACATGATACATGTACACATCAAAAACGGATATGCTACAGAAATCCAGGCTGTGTACTGTTTCCACCGCACTGAAATGTGCCCTGAGGGAGGGAGCTGGGAGAGTTACAAAGCTCATGAAACTCACAATAAAGTTATATAACTGAGGAAGATCAGGAGATACAGGACTCATGAAGCCTCTGCCGAGTTTATCTAAGCAGTGAGTCATTTCTGGAACCAGAGATTCTTCTATGCTGCCTGCAACGGCCCAGGTCACGTGTATGTCTGTGCAGTGCATATGGCAGCCTTTGAGGTAGCCATGCTTCTGTAGGAAACTTCAGGAACTCCGCCTCACCCAGGTGCACTGGAATGTCATCCTTTCTTTGGTCTGTTATTTCGGAGTCAGACTGGAGCGAGTGGGCATCTCTGTGTATCTTCCCAGAAAAAAATATTTCAGCTCTGCTAATTTCGAACATTTTTAAGTGGTCTACGCCAGTGCTGTGCCTGGGATCTAATGAAGAAACCTTCCGTCAAAAGCAGCCTTTCAGTAAAAACAACTCATTCAGTGGGCATAATATTTATTCCTTATGTGTGGTCTTCATGCAGTTCAGGTAAGCACGCCACACTAATGCGCCCTGTTTCTGCTTGTCCTAACAACTGCTTATGTCCTGTTTCAAGGTGCAAAAGATAATGACACACGAAGTCGAATTTTTTTACTAGCAGAATCGCCCCTAGGCAGTTAGAGCAGTTCATTAAATGAATGATTTGATAAGTCTGCTCTGAATTGGGCCAGAGGGCCTAGGAGTCCTCTAGGAGGACAAAGGGTAGGAGGTGGGAAACTGAGGTTAGGGTCTCCGGGGGAATTCTCTGGAAGGGCGACATTATAACTACTACAAGAGGAATGTTGGGGAAAAGATCAGTCTTGAATGGATATTTGAGGGGGGTTGTTTGCTTTCTAGAATGTGACATAAATCCTCTTTTCTGTGCCCTCTCAGAATCTTCTGTAAAATCTACTTTGCCCTCCTAGGGCGTTTTTGGAGTGGATTTTCTCTTTTCAAGAAAAGTGCTGGGCCCTGCTGTGAAGTTGCCATAAAGGGAAGCCACAGGCTGCCCACCCCAGGGCAGCTGCCCACTGGTTACGTCCTGCACTCCCCACCACCCTGCCTTTGTGGGAGCTTTGAGTAGTGACCACAGGCTGCCAGGGTAGAAGTTTGGGGTGGGTGGAGCCCTCACCAGGTCAAAAGGTACTCTACACTAGCGGTGGGAGGCTCCGAGACTGCATTAAAGTCCCTCCGTGATGGAGGCCCTCCCTTCTCTCTTATTTGCCTTTGATTTAGTGTTTCTGTGATTGAAAACAGGAGACTGTTCCCATAGCAGGAGCCAGGATGGAAGGAGAGGGACTGTTTGTGCTCCCTCTGATTTGTTTCCTGAGGCCTTCAGGGTGTATCAGTGGGTGAACAACTCAGTCAAATCAGGCATTGCCAGATAGAGAATCCTGCTGCATTCTTCAAATGGCCAGAAAGATCTCCTATTATGCAATTTTCTGCAACTTTTATAGTCATTTCTATAAGAGGAATAAGTTCATTCATAATTCCTCCCGAGGATAAGAAAAGTTCATGTAGGAAATCACCTGCTAGAAGGCTAAAGGGGAGAAAAAAAAATGTCTGTTTCTCAGCCATGAACCAACGGTCCGTCCGCAGAGCTCAGGCTACCTGTCTGTCTTCTGAGGAGTGGGGCTCGAAGGATAAGAAAAGTTCATGTAGGAAATCACCTGCTAGAAGGCTGAAGGGGAGAAAAAAAATGTCTGTTTCTCAGCCATGAACCAACTGTCCGTCCGCAGAGCTCAGGCTACCTGTCTGTCTTCTGAGGAGTGGGGCTCGTCTCGGCCTCCTTCTCACACTCCTCGTCTCTTTGCTGCCCTAACGGTGCCAACTTCCCAGTGAAAAATGGACAGAAAACAAAATAGATGACCATTCTCTCGCTTTCTAACACTTTCCAATTTTCCCCTCCACAGCAGAGAGAAGATTCATGAGGCTGAAAATCTTTCCTGCCCCGTATCAGGGGGAAGGGTCACAATCATCTTTTCATTGGGCAATTGCAGAAGTTAATACGAAGTCACCGATTAGACAGAAAAACAAATCATGGAAATACCTACTTTAGAAGTTGTTTCTTAGAAGATGATTTATTCTAGCACAGTTGCTGGGTCTGCTTTTCCTTCTAGGCGTGGTAATCTAAAATGTTTTTAAGATAAGAAACAAATCTATTTTTAATATGGAATACATTTCTGTAAATACATTTTCTGTATGGTTTTCACATGGACATTCTACGTGCTGCCAATAAAGTGTAATGATATTTAGGTAGTATTTTGCGGGTTTTCTTAGGTTAAAAATTTTTAAAACACCATATCACTTTATCACTAATGGCTAGAAAGTAGCTCTTTAAATTGGTTTTTATTTTGCCATAGTTTATATGAAATAATGACATTTTATTTTATAAAATAGACAAGTTTCCTGGGGAAATTGTATTTTACTGGTATAATATTTGAGTAAGAGCAGAACATGACACTGATCTTTGCTCACAGAGGGATGTCTATTTAAAGAAGTGTACATTGAACATGAGCAATGGTTTTACATTTCTTCTGTGTTGAGGTTTGTCTTTCCTTATGCCTTTTATTTTGTGATTATATTTAAATTGCATCCATTTAAAAATTCAGTAACCCCATAGTAAAAGAATGGTGTCCCGAGCCTGTGAGTTTCCATCCTGAGATCCAGGAGAGAATCCCCAGCAGGCCTTTCTAATTTTACCTGTAATCTCTAGTCCATTGTTGGTGTTTAAAATTTGTGCAGATCCATTGGCCGATTTTTAGGTTTTGATTCCATTTTAAAGTATTTGTAAAGATTCTTTTCAAACAGACATACTTCTTATGCCATCCATGTCAAAACTAGTGAGCTTCTTAATACCAAGTAATATACCCAACTATATTCAAGGCATTTAACTCATATGTATTTGTATATATTTGAATTGTTTGACTTAGACCAGAATACACACATTGTATTAACTTTTCATTTAAAACTAACAGAAGAGACTCATGTAATCCACAGCAGTCCTCCATTTTTAAAGCCAATGCAAGTATAACCATGTTTGTAATCAATCAGACTTTAAGGCCAATTCAACTCAGTGACCCATGTTCTGGACTTAGTTTCTTGATTGCTTGTTGTGTCACTTTAATTGTTCATTTTGTATTCCACTTACTCTGTGGTTTAAAGATTGTTCTGGATAAGGTAATGGTTTTGATTTTGTTGCTTGAGAAAGAGTCTTAGGTAGCCCAGGCCAGCTTCAAATTGCTAGGAAGTCACGATGAGCTCAAACATCTTCACCTGCCTCTGCTTCCTCAGTGCTAGAGGGACAGGAGAGCATCACTTCAGCCAGTTTTATGCTGTAAGGGAGACTGATTTCAGGACATTGTGTTTACTAGTCAAGCATTCCACCAATGTAGCTATACCCCCAAACCATGTTTTGTTTGTGTGTATGTTTTTGTTTTTTTTTTTTAAATACAAGCAAACAACTAAAACTGACATGTGGTTTTTATCCCATCATGTCTGAGGACAAATGATGTCTGGACATATGATTTACTAGCAGATTTGGATGATATTAGTCTCTACTCATAGTTTATATCACAATGGCCTTACTAAAATACCAAAGTAGGGCTGGAGAGATGGCTCAGAGGTTAAGAACACTGGTTGTTCTTACAGAAGACCCGGGTTCGAATCCCAGCACCCACATGGCAGCTAACAACTGTCCGTAACTCCAGTTCCAGGGAATCCAACAGCCTCTTCTGTCCTCCATGGGCACTGCACGACATGGATGCACTTACCTACATGCAGGCAATACACACAGACATAAAATAAAAATAATAAAATATTTTTTTAAAAAAATGAAATGAAATAAAATAAAATACAAAAGTAGTGAACAAAAATTAAAACTACATTACATCACAGTGAGTTTTTCATAAAGAAATTTTTTAAAGTCAAGAATGGCAACAATTTCAAAGATTAAGAAACCATTTCTAAATATATTATACAATATAACAATCATTCATCCTGTAAAAGTTGATAAAAAAAAAAAAAACACACCAATCAGGAAAACTACGAAATAACCTTTCATTAGATGCAAAAAACATGATTTGATTTGTAAGCCTTTAGTTTGTAAAGCTATCTTTAAAAATAGAATGAGCAACTCAGTCTTTAAGGAGATAAGAAAGACTCTGCATGGGTGATATAACCCCACATTTTATGAAAGACAAACATGAGGTGCTGCTAAGCCAGGGTCTACTCTGTGACCAGATAGAGTCCTGCCAACTGAAGGCATAAGCTTCTTTTAACAAATTACAAAACATTTTTATACTGAGGCACATCATAACACTGCAATGATCTTTATTAATTGCTCATTAAATCATGTTTGAATAAGAATATTTGTTGAATTGTAAAGAAATTGTAGTTAGTTATACATATATTACAGTTGTACACTTGTAGAACCGAATTTATATCAAGACCACTATTTTGAGAATAGTTCTGTTTAGTAATCCATAAGATTCACACACTCTGCAATTAGCAATTGCATAATTTTCTGACCACCAGAAGGAAGCCAATCACTCTTTAAAAAACTTCATTTTGGCTTTTCTAAGTATTTTTATGTTTATGGTGTAGTAATCATTATACATGTTTTTTAAGCAAATTAATTAGTGTTATTTAAAGGGAATATGACTTGGCATATAATAGTCATCTTTAGCATAGAACACTTTTTACTGATATATTTTCTCATATTCTACTAAAATAAAAATTTTACCATGGAAGCCACAAAGCTTTTCCTTATTTTGCTTTCCTGATATGTGGAAAGTTTATGCTCTTCATAAGAGTATACAAGCAAAGGGTCTGAACAGTCATATTTGGCATAGAAAACAATGCATGGTGATCTATTTTTGAACACAAGGAAATTGGTTAGCTTGTGTGCAAAAGAGCAAAGGCCAATTCATACCTTATGCAGCAACACAATTTTACAAGTGCTTCAAGGAGCTATTGGAGTCAACCTGCTTCTCTCCTTGACTGAAACCTGGAGGAAACTTCTTTACTCTGGTGAAAACATATAAATCAGAATATAAAATCATGAACTGAGGAAAATAATGTGAGTTGTCAAATTTTATTTTTTATAATTAATAGAGGTTTTACATTCAAAAGTAAAAATGGAAATATATTTCCAGATCTTGAAAGAAAACATTCATGTGATTTTATGTCAAAGATTCACTCTAATTAGCAAGTCTATCATAAATTAGGAAGAATTTCCTCCTATAAAATTTAGGACAGAATTTGTCAAGCCTCTTAAATCATTTTGAATGGCCCAATTATCCAAATTGTGCTTTGAATGCAGTCATGCAAAATGTATGAGATTTTTTTTACCCAGCTTCTGGTGTAAACGATCACTAAGTTTATAGAATTATGTTTTGAAATGGACAGTCTTCTTCCACTTACCCAAATAGATTTTATTCACAACGTTGACAGAGAATATAGTCTTTTTTTATATAGCGAGGACAGCTATCTATCACAGGGATACAGTTTATCTTCTCTTTGTGATTCTTCCTGTCTCCTTTCTCTTTCTTTATTCTCCTTCCCATGGTGATAACCAGAGGCCGAGGTCACACTGCTGCAGGGACCTTTAGCAGCTAATCTTCTGGGAAGGACTGCTGAGTTTCCTTCTTGCTATCATCAGGAATTTCCACCTCTAGTGTGCTTTCATGTGTCTCACAGTTGGATTCATTTTTATTCAACTAGTCACCTGAGTCAATCAACATAACACAGCACAAACATGGCGTACTCACTACTTGCTGTTCTTAATAGGATGCTAATAAGTTCAATACTCATTGCTTCTGGTTTTGGGCGGAATTTGCCTTTTCTCTACTTTATTCAGCTTAGTGGTAAGCAGTGTGGCTTCCCCATTGCTTATTTTTATGAAGTGTTTTGGGTTATATATACTTTTCTTACATTCCACTATAATAACATGTTTTGGTTTTATAGTTTTCTGTTAATTTATATTTTATTTATTTGTGCACGTGCATCTGTATAAACATATGTGCATGTGATTGACTGTGGAGGCCAGACAAGCTAATCAGATCTCCTGGAGCTAGAGTGACAGGTAGTTGTGAACCTTCAGATATGGGTGTTGGGAGCCAGACGTTGGTCCTCTGCAAAAGCAGCAAGCATTCTTAAAGGCTTAGGCAATCCACCTCTCCCGTTTCATCTGCTAATTTCACGAACAATTTGCTTTGCATCATGAGCCTACTTAGTCTAAATATTCACATACTCCTTCCATTGATAAAATTACACTTTTATTACTTTTATTAGAATGCTTTCTAACTTTCATGTATTGGGTTTTCTCTTTCTGGAATACATGTTTCACCAGAGAATAATCAAAATTCTGAATCATACTTCTTACCTTTTGATCTCTTTCTTAATTCCTTCACTTTATTGATTTGTGGTCCAATTAGCTCTCTCTTTGTGCACTGTTATTTCATCTTTCAACTGTTCTTATACTTCCATACAATTCTGCTCACCTGCTCTTTTATTTGGAAAATTCTTTGTGAGTGAGCTTGTATCTGCATCATCTTAGAGCTACTAGAATCTCATTCTTTGCATAAACATCCCTTGCTTTTCCTATCTGACTGCTTTTCAGGTGATCTCTTCCTATGAGCATGTGGGTATAATTACTGGAATCCAGAGTATTATAAATAAAGGAGTGCTTCTGGTGTTTATTACTTCATTCTGGGCTTCATCTATTGTGTTCACTTTCCTTAGTTATTATCCAATCTCAGTTAATCACATATAAATATTGAGATTAATTTTCAGAGACATTATTGATTAGTAGGTGAGCAGGGCAGTTATCACTGGACTTGAATTCCTCTTTTCTTTCTTGTGAGTCTTCTTTTTTCCATGGTGAAAGGGAGGGATGGTTCAGTCATGAGTCAGTGAGCTTCAATTTTTCTTCGTGATAAGAGTTGCCCACCTTTCCTCTGTGACTTTTAGCATTTCCTGTGTGTGCTGGATAGCTTTACTGTTTAAACTGACACACCCGGGAAGAGGCATTTTCTTCATTATTGAGTGGGCCCAGCCCACTGAGGGAGGTGTCACCCCTGAGCAGGTGTTAGATGATTGATCTTGAGCAGTAAACCAAGTAAGTCCCTTCCTCTACAATTTGGTTGTGGTCAATGTGTTATCATAACAGTAGAAAGTAACTAAAATCAAAGTTGGTAGCAGCAGTGGGGTATTCTTGCGGTAGATTGGACCTTGTCTGTCTGGGAGGACTGTGGCAGTTTTGAGAGCTTTGGAGTGGAAAACGACTGGACCTCAATGACTTACTCTGTAGGAATTTCAAAAATAATGCTGAAATAATGTGGATGATGGAGACCTGGCTTGTGATCTTTAAAGGGAAGCAAAGACTCTTTCATAGTGGTTTGTGTGGAATTAAAAAGAGAATATTGGACGTAAAACCTTTGCGCTTTATTGGGACAACTGATGCTGAGAGAAATGTGGATGATTGAGACCTGGACTATGAAGTTTCAGAGGAAAGTTTGAGAGTCCCTCAAAGACTCAAAGCTGTTCAGATGATATATTTGAATTAAAAACTTGCAAAAGTGGAACCTTTGCTTTATTGAGGCAATCAGTGTTTTTTAGCTGGGGCTGAAAAATCAGCTGTGATTAATAAGAGGCCAGCATCATTGAGGTAAAAATCTTCTGGGGAGTTTTTCCTCAGGATAAGAGTTGCCCACCTTTCCTCTGTGACTTTTAGCATTTCCTGTGTGTGCTGGATAGCTTTACTGTTTAAATTGACACACCCGGGAAGAGGTATTTTCTTCATTATTGAGTGGGCCCAGCCTACTGAGGGAGGTGTCACCCCTGAGCAGGTGTTAGATGATGGATCTTGAGCAGTAAACCAAGTAAGTCCCTTCCTCTACAAGTTGGTTGTGGTCAATGTGTTATCATATCAGTAGAAAGTAACTAAAATCAAAGTTGGTAGCAGCAGTGGGGTATTCTTGTGGTAGATTGGACTTGTCTGTCTGGGAGGACTGTGGCAGTTTTGAGAGCTTTGGAGTAGAAAACGGCTGGACCTCAATGACTTACTCTGTAGGAATTTCAAAAATAATGCTGAAATAATGTGGATGATGGAGACCTGGCTTGTGATCTTTAAAGGGAAGCAAAGACTCTTTCATAGTGGTTTGTGTGGAATTAAAAAGAGAATATTGGACGTAAAACCTTTGCGCTTTATTGGGACAACTGATGCTGGTTAGCTGTGGCTAAAATCAGGTGTAACCATAAACCAGCATCACTGAGGTAAAATCTTTGGGAGGTATTTCCTCAGGGTCAGCTACAGAAACTGTGATCCTGAGGGGGTCTTCAAGGCTTCACATCAAACTGGCACGAGGACTTGGTAATATGTAAGTCTCCTACATGGTATTGATTTCAAAGGCATGAAGGGTTCATGGAGCGCATCTGAGACTGGGCACTGTGAGAGACCAGGAGAGGCTGTTGGTGAAGGCGCAGCCCAGTTTCAATAGAGACCCCAACTTATTGAAGGAAACAGGACCATGGGGCAGTCATGGTAGGGCAGTGGTAGGTGTGGAGAGGAGCTGGCCTGAGACCACTAAACAAGCTGTGTGAGCTGTGGACAGCAGAGTCAGGAAGTGGAGCTGCCTGAGCCCTTTGGAGCCCAGAAGACGATGAGTGAATCCCAGGTATCCAACACTGAACTATGTTGCTCTAGTTTTACTTAAGTGAGCCCAGCACTTCCCTTCTGAAATAAAACAGTATTTATCTTATTTTGGATCTTACAAGAGTACACAGTTAAGATACTTTTTAAAGAGACTATGAACTTTTAAAGCATTTGAATTGTTTAAAGATTGTGAGACTTTTGAAATTGTTCGGTTACATGCTGTGACATTAATGCTAAAATCATATCCTGGGGACAAGAAACAGAAAGGTGGTGGTTTAATAGCAATGTGTTTGTGTGTTAAGTTGACACCGGGTCAGTTGTGCTGGATAGCTTTAATTATCTGTGTTTATTTCAACAGTGCTCAAGTTATATAATCAGCCTAAGGTGGCCCTCAGCAAATGGGAGCCTAAGGTAAATGTGGTGAATCTGCACAATGGAGCTTTATTCATCCAAAAGAAGCGTGAATGGGTGTCACTTGCAAGGCAATTGATGCAATGAGAGATCAACATCTTAAATAAAACAAGTCAGGCTAGAACGATGTCACCAGTTTCCTCTCATGTACAGATTCTACATTTCATAGAGATTCGTAAGGTGGTTTTTAGATGTGATGAGAACGTAGAAGCAGGATTCTGGAGAAGAGTGTGTGCTGGTGGGAAGGGAGAGCAGGGAAGGAGGGGTGTGGGAAAACATGCTCTAAGTCATGACATATTTGCATGAAAAGGTCTTTATGAAAGCCCACATTCTGCACAACTAATGTACAACAATACCAAATAAAAACCCACATAGATATATTTAATACTTTGAAATAATTATACTTAGTGTCATTTCCCTTTTCCTCTATGGTAAAGTTGCTGAAATTGTCTAAATAATTTCTACACATCTCGTTATAATATATATGTTTTTCTGTCATTTTGTAAATGAACACAGAATTACGACTTAAAATCTATATATTTAGTAAAGTTGCCAAATTACACTTCAAGGTAAGATTCATCCTAAATTTTTAAATATTATATATTTTAGCTTCTCATTGTTTAAAATATTTGTATAAATTCATGTCCAAATAGTAGATGAGAAATATGTTGCTTCCTATTTTATAGTTCCTTGTAAAAAATGAGAATAATTTAGACTCTATTGTGGGCCTAGTAAACTTCTGAAAATGCTAATTTCCTTTACTTACTGTTTCTTTTCTTCTTACTGTATAGAGAATACATTTAGAAACTTTAATATCAGTCCCAACCTATTATAAGCATTTAAGTTTTTTCCTTTCAGCTGGAGGAAGGACTTTGATTTTGGTCCTTATAACCTCTGCCATCAATATTTATGTTTAATGCAATTGAATTTATCATTATTTTCTTTATTGTTTACTTGTTAGAAGTGTTTCATGTGCAATTTTTTCAAGGTCACACAGATTCAGCACTTAAATTTATTCTATATTTAAATTTTTTCTTACTAAGTATATTCATCTTGAACACTTACTTTGTCTCTGGTGTGATACATAGCTTCATTTTCTCATGAAAATGGTCCAACACTATTTATCCAAAATCTACCATTGCCCCTTAGAGGAAATGCTAGCCCAGGAGTTGTCTTTGAATTTTGTGGGAGAAAAAAGTCCACTGGAAACTAGATTGGAATGAAATTAAATTTATGAAGAAAGTTTTGCCAATTTATGTCTTTTTGATAGTGGGTTTTAACAGTCATGAATGCTCCATATAGAGTATCCTCTCCATTTTCAATGTATAGGCCAGGCAACTTTTATTTTCAATTTTGAGGCTGTGTTAACATGTGTATTACTATCTGATCACATCTTCCTAAGTAAGAAGTTATAAGTTGCTATTCAACTTTTGATTTTTTTTCGCATTAATTTTCCAAACACTGCCACTACAGTTTCTCATGGATCATCATAGACAGTATGTTTGCATTGTGACATTTGCAAATAAATGCTGTGATTTGATTTTATTATGCCATTTCTGCCACTTTTACTTTAAAATTTCAGTTGAGGGGCAGCAATAACATGCTAAATAAAAACAATAGTCCTGTGTAACTTTTACCTGTTTTGACATTTTAAATATAGATGATTTGTATTTAAAATGCTAGAGGCATGCAAGGGATTCTTAGTGCTAGCTGTATGAATTTATGTTCTTCTAAGATGAAAATTTGTGTCAGTCAAGTAAATGCATTTCTGAGTTTATTGAAAAATATACATAGGACTTCCTTAATTAGAATAATTTAAACTTAAATATATTTTAATTTTAAACTTCAGAAAAGTAACCATCTTCTGTTTATTCTCTCTCTCTCTCTCTCTCTCTCTCTCTCTCTCTCTCTCTCTCTCTCTTTCGCCATGTGGGGTATTAATCCAAAGACTTCACACAGGCAAAGCAGTCTACCACTGAAGCATGACCTCACTCCTTATTTAGTGTCTTTTCCTAGTTTTTGTATCATGGGTAACGGAATTCTAAAGTATAATAAGTAACTATTCTTGCATCCCAGGTTGACCTTTAATTCACTACATACCCAAGGATGACCTTGAGCTACTGATCTTTCTCTACACCCCAAGTTCTGTGATCCCAGGTATGTACCACCATGACCAGCTTATGTTGTACGGTTAATGAACTCAGGGATCTGTGACCGCCAGGCAAACACTCTACCAGCTGAGCTACATCAGTCATCCCGACTCTAAGTTTTAATTGGAAATATTCTTTTTGACGTGTTTGCTTTCTGTAACACGTGTTTTCTCGGGCATTCTCTTGCAAATTTGGGTTTCATACTAACAACAAAATTATACGATACCTTACACTCTGACATACCTAAAGGTAAAGTTCCTTTTTTTCTAATTTATTATTTATTCTTCATGGTAAATATTCTTAGGAGTCTGTTTATTCAGTTGGAAACAGGTATTGTTTCTTTAATTTCTTTTTTTTCAGTGTTATTGTTTCTTATTTATTTCTTTGTTCTTGGGTTTTGTTCTCTTGTAATTTTGTTAGTATTAAATAATTCTAATATATATCTGCATGTTTGAAATGCTAGACATTTCCCCAATAATTTTAAACTGCTTGTCACAGTTTTGATTTATTGCTTATACAGTCATTTTCCTGGTTTTTAAAAATGACATTAAAATGATTCTTATTTTTAAATTTTCCTTATATGAAACTGTTTAAAATGATCAAAGTATTATATCTGTTTATTGGGCAAAAAAATTTTAATTGAAATCATAAAATTTCTTGGTTCACAGAAGTAAAGGTCAAAGATAAAATTTCATTTTCTGTTATTATTGTTTGATTTTCTTTTAATACAGTAACTTTTAATTATCATACGAAGTATTGGGTTTCATCATGATATCGTCCGACATGTGTGCCATACAATTTTCATTCACCGCTCCCCGCCCTCCCCCATGCCCACTCCCTCTCTTCATGCCCTTCCCCCACCCTCCCCCCTCAACCTACTTCCTTCTATCCAGGTTTCCCGGTCAGTCCCCCTCTGTTGTCCCACTGCGTGCATCCCATTACCCCCTCTCTTTATTACTCCATTAATATCTCTTCTGCCCCCCCTCACTGCCCTTCGAGTCCTGCCACACCTGCTCACACACAGGGCTGTGCTTATCCAGCCCGGTTTGTGGTGTCAGCCTCATCCTCACTGGGTGGGGACAGGGCTGCCGCAGCTCTAGACCTCATCCTCATATTCACTCAGGTTTGGGCACTGAAAGAAAGAAACCCAGCGATGCTACTTTCGCAGCTCTGCCTTGGAAGCGCATTTGACTGAGATGCTAGAAGATCTGCCTCTGATTCATTAGCCCCATGGGCTCTAGAGGATTAGTTGAGATAATATAAATAAGGGAAAAACACTTGTATACTGAAACATAATCATGAGGTACCACTCTAAAGTATATTTTATGCTTATAAATGATCAATTTAATTAATAAAATTATTGACAGCTCTACTAATGTGCAATGAGCAGGTGAGGTATGATCAAAGCC
>NW_008352126.1:671445-681504 GCF_000622305.1 Nannospalax galili
ATTTCCCACAGTCATATTGCATGTCAACTGGTATTACCATCATGCATAGCTTTTTTTTTTCCTGAATCTAGATGTTAATGATGTTATGTCATTAACAATTAGAGTTTCCCACAGTCATATTGCATGCCAACTGGTATTACCATCATGCATAGCTTTTTTTTTCCTGAATCTAGATGTTAATGATGTTATGTCATTAACAATTAGTGGGATTATGGGACTAATTGTACTTACATTTACCATGTTTTTCTACTTCCCATATATAATCTAACTTTTTTGTCACTGTTTCCTTCCCAGTTTAACTCAATTTATTTGGTTTCCTTTAGCCAACTGCCTTCCCCCAGCTACTGATTAGGAAATTGTGTACAACTGAACTGCTTTCTTTCAGTATATGGACCTGCACTTATTTTGGTTGTTGTTCATGTGCATGCTTGCGTGTGTGTGTGTGTTGTATGTAATGTGCACATATGTGTGGAAGCTGGAGGTATACATTGAGTGTTTTCTCCAGTTGCTCTCTCTCTTCTTTCTTGAAGTAGGGCCTCTCACTGATCATGAAGCTCCTCCATGTGACTTGTCGAGATGTCTATGAACTCCCATGATCTGCCTGTCTCTGCCTTCCCAGTGTTGAGATCGCAGGCTTGATGAACTTGTCTTCCTGGATTTTCTGTGGGTGTTGTGGATCTGAATTTTCAGCCTCGTGCTTGCATGGCAGGTATTTTCAAGGCTTACCTTTTCCAGAATATTAAGATAACATCAACAACAGCAACAAATCCACATTCCCACCCCTCTGTGTTCCTTTAAAATCCTTCTCCCCACAATTTTAATACTTTGTTTTAGTTTTGCCTTTATCTCTATCTTCCAATTTTTGTTATACATTTTATATTTTAATTTATGGATATAAAAGTGGTAATTAATTTGCTCTTTCTGATACTTTTATCCTAATTTTTCCCTCTGGACTAAATGTTCCTTTTATGAAAGTCTCTCCAGGCAATTCAATCATGCTCAGTGAGCAGTAAACTCCTGTTGTGGATCTGATACTTGGCTCAGTTTCCAAGACTCCTCCTTTCATTTTTGCATCTTAACCCTTATTTTTTTTTCATTCCTCGGTTTATCAGTGCTCTGTTCTTGGCAACTCTCCATCCTTCAGGGAACAAATTAACCTTCCCATTCTGCCGTTGTGTTTGTGGTGTGGAAAAAGGAGTGCTTAGTGATAAACAAAAGTCAAAGCAGAGATGACACTTCACCATGTCTCTTCCAATCTAACTATGCAGATTTCAGGTAGCTGTGGTTCTGTGCAACTAAATCTCAGCATATCAAACCCTTGCTTCACATGAGCATGATTTTTGCTGTTGATTTCACTTGGTTTTCATTTTAACACATCATTTTTGCTAATGAAAAATAAGCATATAATTTCTCCCTTCCTTCTGTTTTCACTGTCATTAAATAATCTAATGGTTCTAAACTGCCTGAAGTTGGGATGAGAGTTAGAATCAGCACAAACCTGAGCTGGGTGGTGTTTGGCCCTCAAGCTTCTCCCTCCTCAAATAACAGAGCGTTCCTGACTTTAAGGCAGCCACTTGTTCTCCCCAGATACCTGATAAGAAGCATCAAATCCCTCCTATGACAGATCTGTGATTCCTGGCAGGCCTCAGAGGCAGTCAGGAATGTGCTTTCCCACCTCTGCCTGGGAAGGTTAGCATCAGGTCAAAGAGAAGTCCTGTTATGTTAGCAGAGATCAACAAAAGCACAGGGTAGCTTGCTCTAGCTGTTACAAGAGTGACTCAAGACACATGTCTACATTGTTTAGGGTAGAATTGTTACTTTTTTCAGTGTATATTTTTTATCGAGTGTGGATTGTTGTGGATTTCATACATTTTAATCATATTTAGATCCCCCTTTGATATCTGCACTCCCCTGTAGCCTATAGCCCGCCCACCGGATTTCAAGCACTCTGTCTTATATATTAAGGCCTCCGAAGTCAAGTTTGTGTGATCAGCAGTCTCTCAATGTGGGTTCAACCACCAGAGCCTGTTCTGCCTTTCTGGGGTCACTCTCTTAAAAGAAGATCAACTCTCACCCAGCAGTCCCTGAGCCCTGGGTGGGTGAGCTTTGGTGTAGGAGTCCTATCCAAGCACACGCTCTCTGGAGGCTTATTCACTGCGCTTAGGCCAGCTGTGGCCTTCCATGTGCATCACACTCTGTTGCATGAAGAAGCTTCACTGGTGAGAGTTGAGAGACGCATTAGTATTCTCTCTACCTCTCGTCCCACTGTATATGTGAGCCTTAGGTATAAAGGTTCCAGTTAGGGCTGGGCACTTATCTGTGTGTGATCAGTTGTGCAACTCTGTATTAAACTCTGCCTGTTGCAAAAGAAGCTTCTTTGATCAGTAGTGACTGGTATATTTGTCTGTTTTTAGTCTTTAAAGCTGGGTTTGAACCCCTGATTGATGTCCTCCCTTAGCAGCCTGCATAGCGTCCTTTACAACTATGACCGCTTGTTTTCAGGGAGGAGGCTTACAGGTCAGTTACACTTCTGTTATTTCAATTCCTGTGTCCTAAGCATATCCTGTCTTCAAGTACGTCTTACCTTCAAGATCTGGGAGGTAATGAAGGGCTTTGGCAACAGCCTGTGTCATTTTGGGAGTGTCTTGGACTACCCTGACCAACAACTCGAAGGGAAGTTTCTCCTGTCTGGCACTGTTTCTTCTTATACCACCTTCAGCTATATTTTTAAAGGTCTTTCCCTTCTGTTACCTTCTCAGTACATTGGTGTGATGGAAGGAATGACCTGTTCTGTGGGAACAGTGCTGGTCTGTGGAAAGGAGAACCACCTGGAAGATGAAGATGATCCCTAACACGGGGACCAGCACGTCTTTGAAGAGCTGCAGTGCTGCCTGGGGTGTCTTAATGGGAGATGTGTTCTGATTTGTCAGGTTGCCAACATATTTCAAGAGACATTTTACAATCAAAAGAAATGAAAGCGGGATGATGGAATGAGCAGGGCCCGCATTCATTCACGTGTAGGCAGGGCTCTGCCTCCTGCATTCATTCACGTGTAGACAGGGCTCTGCCTCCTGCTTCTCTGCAGGGTCTTCTCTTTGTGGGTTTTTCACTTTTGCCATCATTTTGATAGTAAATGTAACGAGAGCCTCATTTTCTGTCACATAAGCCTGAAATTAAATTATTGATACAGATTGAAAAGCATATATTCTGAGCAAACCGCTCATTGTGGCAGGACAAAGTATTTTTTCAATGTGTATATATATTTTTGTTTGTTTTTTTGACAAGCCCTACCTAGTCCAAGCCCACCTTTAAGTCATTATGTGGAACAGGCTGGCCTTGGTCTCACAGAAATTTAGCCAGTCTCTGTCTCCTGAGGGCTGAGATTAGAGGTGCACCCTACTGCACCCGGTGAGTATATATTTTTAACTGAATTTTTGTGCATTCCGTACAAAATATCTTAATCATTTTATACCCCTTCCCCTACCTGCAGCCCCTATAGCCCCCTGACTGGATTTCATGCATTCTGTCATATATGTTAAGGCCTATCATGTCAAGTTTGTATACCCAGATGCCCCTCAGTACAAGTTCATCCACTGGAGTGAGCCAACCTATCTAGAAGCTCTTCCTTAATGAAGATCAGCTCTCCCTCACCCATCAGTAATCAGATGCCAACAGTTCTTTGACTAATGTTGGAGCCTGCTGCCCATTTCCCTAGTTCCATGCTGAGTTTTTGTCTGATTGAGTTTGTATGGGTCTTGTGGAAGTTGACACTGTTAGTTTTGGGGTGCAGAATGCAGGAACAAAAGGAGAGAAAACAGGAGACCACACCTGACCTCAGACAAGACTGAGTTTACTGAAGCACCTCAGCGAGGGACAGCAGCCTTCCCAAGTGCCAGAAATGACGGCTGCCCTGGGGGAGGGGCCATTGGGGTTTATATGGGATAGAGCTGTGGCTGGCTGGCTACATGATCAGGGCCAATCTTGAGATGTTTATGGCTCCCTTATGATTCCCCTTCTTCCTGGCACCGTTTACTCTGGTTTTTCTTGAGAGACAGGGGGTTTATGGTCTCTTCTTGGGACCATTTTCTCTAGGAGGCAGGCTGTCTTGGGAAACAGGCTATCTCAACAAACAGTCTTCCCAGGAGGGAGGGAAGTGGCTGATTGGTAATGCCGGATTTCTGCAATTGGGGCATTCTATCATTTTCCGAAGTTCTGTGTTAGATTTTTATCTGCTTGAGTTTGCATGGACCATTGCTATAAGTTCATGTGAGAAAGTTAGTTCCCAGAGGCCTGAAAGACTCTGTTTCCTTATATTCACACACCACCCCTGGCTCTTGTGGTAATTCTGCTCCCTTCTTCTTCAGGGGTCCCTGAGCCCTGGGTGGGTAAGGTTTGACAGAGGAGTTCTATCCAGGGACACATTCTCTGCAGTTCTTTATTCCCTACACTTTGGCCAGTTGTGACCATCTGTGTGCCTCACACTCTGTTGCATGAGGGAGCAATCTTGGTGAGAATTGAGAGATGCTTTAGTATTCTCTCTATCCCCTGTTCTTCTATGCTCCATGAGCCTTATGTATAGAAGGTCCATTGTAGATGTGTCACTTAGGGCTGGGCATCTCACAGACACTTGTTCTCTGTGTGTGATCAGTTGTGGAACTTAGTAACAGTCTTCATCTGTTGCCAAAATAAGCTTTATTAATGAGTGGTGACTGGCATACTTGTCTGTAAATATTAGAATCCATATTTAGCGTATAGTAAGAAATTATATTTGTCTAGTAATGTAGCAGAGGTAAGTTTTCTCTAGGATCTATGACATCTCCAGGCATGTATATTTGACTATGTTTCCAGTGCCACAGATGAGTTCTCTCCTATTGAGAGGGCTTTAAGGCAAATTAGGTAGCTGTTGATTACCCCCGAGACAAAAGCACCACTACTGTACCACTGTAGTTTGTTGTGCAGGTCCTTGTAGCTGTTTAAAAATAATATGTGCCATCAGCAGTTATGTGGTTGAGGTTAACACCTCTGAGTTTAATAAACACAAATGAAAAGTGGAAAATTTTACTTCTGTTTTTAGACTATGGGAATGGGGGAAATCCACCAGGTCCACCTCTAAATTATGAGCTCAAGGGAACAAGTGCTGAGGAGGAGGATTTAAGTTTTTCCAGGGATGAGCTCCTGGATAGGTTATCTACTCCCCGGTGCTCAGCACTAAACACATGTACATATGAGCAACATTAAGTGAATACAGAATGCTGTATATACATACGTGTACACATATTTATGTGCATGTGTATATATAACAGTAATTACAGAAGAAGTAATGAAGAGGAGAGGGAGGGAGGACATGGAAGGAGTTCAGGGGATGAGAAGGAGGGATGGACATGATATAAAACATTTCTCATGTATGAAATTCTAAAAACAAAAATTTCAAGATAAAATAAGCTCCTTATCATGGGGCATGTATCATAATAGACTGAAGGTTTAACAACCGTCCTCTTGCACTTTCCCGTCTGCATTACTCCACATTATTCTGAGTGGTGACAAATATTTAGTATTTGATGATACCTTACTAACTGCCAAGTCAGCACAAACATTGCAATAGTAGACTGTGCTGGGAGGAAGTCTACTAGTATAAGGTGGTACTCAATAAATAAAAATTCTTTCCAAGCGCCACGGACTTGTCTCCGTAACTCAGCTTTGTCAAAGTAGAAAGAATGCATTCAGCAATGATGTGTGTGTTTACAAACAAACAAACTAAACAATGTATTATTTTCCCATTTCTATAAATAAACAAAGCAAAGTAGAATTAACAAAGAGCTGTTCGTAAAATATCTATTTTATATTTGTGGATTTACAACTGCCTAACTTTTGAAAATGTTTTATATGTACAAAACTCTTTTTGTATTTTTCCCACACTACTTTTCTTTACCCATAAACAATGCAACAAAAGGAGAAATTAAATTTAATACAGTATGGAGTTTACTGTTAGTGTTGCAGCTAAGCTAACGAATTCCTTAACAAACTGTAATCACGTATTACCTGAGTTGAATCAATACTCATACACAAATATCTGTCATGACATGCTTTCTATTTTATATCAAATTTTTAGAAAAAAAACCCTTGATTTCATAATCTTTACTAATAAAGATTTCTTACATCTTTACTACATTAGTACATTTCTTTACTTGATTTCTTACATCTTTACTAATAGACAAGTTTTAGTAAATGGACCATAGAAAGGAGATGAATGATTTTGACTAAAATTCTATTTCTGAGAATTTTCCCCAAGCTTTTTACCCACCAAAATAGTATCTAAAAGTGAATAAAACAAGTTTGGTTTAGGCTGGTTGGAAATCCTCCCCTCCACTGCAGTTACTGGAAGAAATAGACATTAAGCTCAAAGGAGATCTTCACGCCGTCTCTTTTGCTTCTTGCCTCCGTGAGGGACTGTTTTTCTGATGCCATTATTGGCAGATCGCCACGTTGCACCTGCTGATCCACCTGCCTCTCACTGCCATGCAGTATTTAAAATGTTATGCAATTAAAGTAAATGAGTTTAAAGGGCTGGATTTGCACTGCACCTCCTGGAGAGCTGTTGTTCATCCTTAAAAGTGCCTGATGATGGTTTGGGAAGAAATGCTGCCCGATTGGCCCTGGGGTGCTGAATTGCTCCCCTTTGAAGAACTCTGTGGTGAATCTCCACATAAGGATGCTAAATGGGGAGGAAGCATAAAGAGAGACATTTTGTACCCCAGGCCGCCAGTCTTTATAGATTGAGACTAGGCCGCAGAAGAAAGATTGAGAAGTAACTAGACCATCTAACTGTTTCTTGAAAAATATATATCTCTTTCTCCACCAAGTTCAATTTGTATTTATGAGTTTAGTTTTAATTACTTCCTGAAAATCCATGTGCAGAATGAAAAGTGGAGATATTTCAAAGTGGAAAAGATACCACGTATCAGAAAAACCCTTAATGTCACAACCTATTCACAGTGGAAGTTGTCTGTCTAGTGGCTGTCTTATTACCAGGCCTCATGTGAAGTAAATTAAAACAAGGCAGTTTATTTTAGTGCATTCTGTTCTTTTGTGTTGGGAATTAAAGCATACCTAAGGATATTGATTGACTCAAAACGTGTGCTTGTGAAGAACTTAACTTACTGAAAACATTTTTCGTTAAGGCATCGGAATACAGAAAATTTTAAAAAATTCATCTTCCAGAATTCCAAGAATTTATCTTGACATTAAAGATCAGTAGACACACGGAGCTATGTTTACACTGTATAATTCTTCAAAAGTAACTGATGGCTAATCCTGGGTGTCAACTTGAAATGAAAGAGATCTTCTTGATTGGATCTTCTGAAGCTGGAAGACACATCCTAAATGTGGTTGTTATCATCTGATGGCAGCCTGTATAACAGGCCAAGGCAGAGGAGAACGCCAGGCTTCTTGCTGCTTGCCTTCTCTCTCGCTGGTGAGTTCGTCTTGCTGCTGTAGACTGAAGACTAGCTGATCTTTTGAAATTCCTCAGACCTTCAGCGCCAGATTGGGACTACTGAGAGATCCAGCCATGTGGACTGAGCCACTACAGATTCTCAGCCTCTCCAGTGTGGTGCAGCCATTGTTGGACTACTCAGACTCTATCCTGTGAGCTAAGCTGATAAATCTCTATACATATTCATTCTACCGGTTCTGTTTCTTTGGAGAACCCTGACTAATGCAGTAACATAGCTACATGTTAGAAAGACATGGAGAAACACAAAATTATTCATGTAAGAATTCAGGTTCTCTGACTTGCATTGTGAAAACTGTGAGAAATTTCACTCCCATTAGCTGGGAGGGGAAGAGGCAGGGACATGCAGGGGGTTGGGGGGATGGAACTCAGGAAAAGGGGTGGTGGGAGTTGGGTATTATTAGGGGGAGGGTGGGAATAGTGGGGGAGCTGGGACTGGGGAGGGAGGTCAGACGGGAGGATGAAAGAGTAGAAATGAATGGATCTTTGGAGGCTAGGGAACAGAGGGAGATGTGGTTGCCTCCAAAACACCCTGAGAAATACACATGCAATGTCTGAACATTAGTGTATATGTATATCTGGGGCTGTGTGAGAAGGAACACAGTGCCATCAGGAGAGACCTCCCTTTGAGTGGTTGGTGCGAGAAGTTCAAGACACTCCTGAAATAACACAGGGTATTACCAGAGCTCTTGGTTATCTCCCAGAACAGTAGTACAGGACTTGGAGTAATGGAGCAGGGACTGACCTGGAAGCCTTCTATCCAAAATTTAGCCCTCATAATTCTAGATGATGACATGCAAACTGCAAAGTGAGAAGATTAATCAGCAGTCCAACCCAGCCCTAAAGTCTAATAACCATAATGGCCAGCACGGCAGACTACCTCTATTGGTGCAGTCGTGGCACTGTTATCTGGGGGGTAATTAACAGCTGTCTAATTGGACTTAAAGCCTTCTTAATGGGAGTGAACGCATGGGCGGCATTGTAAAGAAAGCCAAATAAATACACATGGCTGGAGAGGGCATAGATCCTAGAGAAAACCCTATCTCTGTCATATCTCTAGACAAATGAGCTTTTTTATCATATGCTAAATATGGATCCTTATATTTAAAGACAAGCATACCATACACCACTCATCAAAGAAGCTTCTTTTTGCAACAGATTGATGTTACAGCAGAATTCCACACCTGGTCAGATACAAAGAATATACTTCTGAGAGATGCCCAGTATTTGGTGACATATCAAGCGTGGAACCTCTACACCTTAGACTCATGGAACACAGTGGGACAAGGGGTGGAGAGAATACTATTGCATCCCTCAACTTTCAGCAGTGACGCTTTATTATGGAACAGATAGCGATGCACACGGAAGGCCACTATTTGCAAGTTTTAAAGAATAAGAGATTGAAGACTGTGTTGATGGATAAGAACCCTATATGGAAGTCCTATCACCCAACCACGGCTCAGGTACCGTTTTGGAAGAGGGACCAGAAAGACTGTAAGAGCCAGGGCTGGTTCATGAGCACAGGGAAGCTGGGCTTTCAGGCTCCTGGAAACTTGGACATGTGAGCTTGTGGCTAATGAAATAAGTATCTGTAATGACATCAGGCTGAGACAGAAGAAGGCAGCGCCTCTGCCCTTCAACTATACAATTCTTCCAACAGGACTTGCATATCTGGTATTTCACTTGGATTATTTGCGTATTGCAAACTCATCATCAAGTACTAAAAATGTAGAAAAAATAAAATACTCGAATAGGAAGGAGAAAACAATGAAACCATTTAAATTGCTGAATATGTTTGGAGAAAGCAACAAGACAAGACGATAAGAAGTGAGGGAATGCAAAGTCAATGAACGTATGACAAATTTAGTGTAACTACATTAACAATCACTTTAAATGTCAGTGTTCTAAGTATAGACGGTATAAAATCAGCTATGTTGTATAAGAAGAAGTCATTTTAGACATGAAGATTAAAGGTAAGGAGATTTAAAATATATTATGTATTATATATATATCTTTGATAAAGGGGTTGATTCCACCAGAAAATGATGCAAACATAATTGCGTAGGCACTTAAGAAAGAATACTAAAATACATAATTAAAAACGATAGAATTGCAAAATGAAGCAAGCTATTCGATTGATATGGTTGGACATTTTTATCCCCCTTATCACCAAAAGATACACGAGCAACAAACGGCTACGGCCACGGCGCAACGGAACAGCACATCAGTCTTGAATCCCATTGCTTGGGGTCATCCCTCAACAACTATAGTCAGAACACATGGTGTTTCCAAGTGCATGTTGAACATCAAACAACAGGGCTAGAATCTCAGCCAGAACACTTCCTTAATACATTTTTAAAGATTAAATAATAAAAGATATACTCACAAAACACCATCAAATTGAATTAGAAGAAATGAACTCTCTGTCTCCCACCTGTAATTCCAGGACTTGGGAGGTAGAGCCAGGCAGGTCTCTGTGAGATAGAGGTCAGTCTGGTCTGCACAGCTAGTGAGTTCTAGGTCATCTGGGGCCACAGGGAACCCTATCT
>NW_008352126.1:681991-703266 GCF_000622305.1 Nannospalax galili
CTAGTTTCAATAATTTGTTATTTCATGTCAGTTTAAAATTGACTTGTTTTTAAGCCTTATTATAGCTGAAAAGAAAATTTTCATTAGAAAAACATATCTGCTTTGAAAATTATGTATATTTAGAAAACTCTTGAGTGATGTTTTTGTAATTGATGAATATAAATTGCATGAAAAGTGGCTTTATTTGAGAGGAAATGGGAACAACTTGTATTTTCCATTATAAATAAGATTATTGCTGACTTAGATCATTATTTGGGGTGAATAAATATCATTTACATGAAACCTGGCTTTATCATGTCATTATAAATAATTTGATTATAACAAAATGCTTGTAAATAATGATATTTACCTACTTAAAATTATCTTTCTCAAATTATTGAACATGGTTTGTGAATCCAGTATACAGCAATAATTTGATTATAACTTTTAGTCATTATTTAAACACTAAAGCACTTCTCCTTAAGAAAGATTATATGGCAGGCTTTTGTTAACTCAGATGAGTCTTCTCTCTAGTCAATCAAATTAGATGTCATTATGATAATTAGAATTTTAACCATACGCACAATCATTTTGCAAAAGTGTAGGTTTTTCTTTCTATCAACAATTTTATTATTTGGGGGGAAAAAAAGTATCTTGAAGCTCACTGAAGTGTTATTTGTCCAGTGTTAATTGTTTTCAAAATTGGCTTCACAAATCCTCAGCCTACTATCAGAGAACAAATCTGAACTGTTAATCCTGAGTCTTTCACAGACTTGGGAAAGTTATGTGATTTCTTTCTACTAACACAACAAGGAAAGACTAAATTTATCATTTGGTTCAGAAACTAAATCTGTCCAGCACCTGATGAGTTGTGTGTATGTATTTATCCTCTCTAAGATTAAGGAAACAGCCGAGGGGGAATGACTTTGTAAAGGTTAAACTTTCCAAAGGACTATAGGTAAATCAGGAGTCCTCTGAGTAAAAGACAGGGAAGAAAGTTTGGGTGTTTCTGGAACTTCTTACTCAGCTAGTATCACCCATGATATTGCACCAGACCTATAGTCTCAAAATGTTTTAGGTTTAAGAAGTTTAAAGCAGGCTTTGTAAGTTGTGCTCCCTTTGCAGACAATCTCCCAACATCTTTACTGTCTGTTCACCTTTATTTTCAAGTATCTAGAATCGTTCAAAACTATTTACCATATTATATCTTGCATTCACCATTACTTTTTAAATTTTATTTTTGCTTATTTTATGTGTATGAGTCTCTTGCCTGCATGTGTGTAAGTGCAGAGGTCAGAAAAAGGCATTGGATTCCCTTGGGACTGGAGTTAAGGATGGTTTGCAGCTGCCACGTGGGTGCTGGGAATTGAACCCAGGTCCTCTGCAAGAGCAGGGAGTGCTCTTAACCACTGAGCCATCTCCCCAGCCCCGTCCCTTTACCATTACTGTTCATAGCAAAATAAAACCTTGCATATTATCCTTAGTGATTTAAACTAAATCAGGCCGTGTTGAAGCCACTAAGCCTGTTTATACCTACAAGCCCCAGCACCCATCCATGTAGATTTTTATTACCTGCTGTCAGAGGCTTTAACCTTTATTCAGGATGATAACACTGTCCCACTGTTGACACTTTTCCCACTATTTCTTTATGATGCATTCTTAATTTAGTGTCTAGAGTAAGCTTTCTAGAATATCAACCTGATCACATAATTGACTTTATTGCTGATTTCAATGCCTTTCTATTTCATTTAAATTTAAATAGACCCTATTGCTGAAGATACACACACACACACACACACACACACACACACACACATGCTGAAGACATATGTGTGTGTGTGTGTGTGTGTGTGTGTGTGTGTGTAAATGTCTTCCTAGTGCTAAAGACACCACACAGTTTGGACACAGGACTTCAAGCAATCAGGCTGGAACTGACCACAAAGCCTCCTCCCTGAGGATGAATTCTCATAGTCTAAGAATGTGCTTTGTAGTCCTCCCAGCTGTAAAGCCTTTGAATCACAATGATCAGCCCAACAAAATATCCTCAGTGGTGCAACAGTGGCACTTATGTCTTGAAGGTAACCAACAGTTGTTCAATGGATGTAAGCCCTGCTTAATAGGAGGCAAATCAGGCCTGGTACCATAAATCTAGTCAAATCTGTGGCTGGAGATGTGACAGCTCTACAGGAATACCTACTACCAGCATTTTCCTACTCCAAAACAATTCCTAACTCTATTCTAAATACTTACCTTTATGTGCACAGACAAGTATAACTCTCATCCCTCACCAAAGAGGCTTCTTTTGGCAACAAATAGAAACTATTACAATGATCCAGACCTGATCAAAATGCAGAGAATAAGTGATTGTGGCATGCTCATCCCTAACTGATACTTCTATGATACAACTCCCCTATACCTAAGGTTCAGAGCACATCATGGGAGACAGAAAGAATGTAAGAGTTAGAGGCCAGGTTTTCTGCTACAAGATAGTGTCAGACGTGACAGAGAAGCTGTGCTCACGAAATCTCAGTAACGTGGCTGCCTAAACAAGGCCTGAAGACACCAGTCATGTGGTTGGTAGGAATTTCAAAAGTCCCACCCCTTGATAAAGAGCTGCCTGCAATCAACAGCTGCTGAAAGAAAAAGAATCAGTTTTCTCTAAGGAGGAGCTCCCTATAGGTACCTCAACCCAAGTGCTTAGGCCTAAACACATGCACACACAAGCACCACTGAAGGAATTTAGTAGATTACATGTACACATAAAGATATGTATGCACATGTTACAGTAATAGTCAATGAAGAGGTCACAAAATTGAGACGGATTTTGAAGGATGTGGTAAGAGTTGGAAGGGGCATGGATGAAAATGGCTGGGAATGCTATAAAATGATGTAACTGTTTACGAATAATATTCTCAACATTTTTAATTAATTAAAATAGGACCACAAACCTGATAATTCCCGCACTTTCAATGGCTTTCAAACTTGATTCTTCTGTTCAGTCTTATCTTAGGCTCCCAGCTGTACCCGCTCAAATTTCTTTGGTTATTCGCCATCTGGAATCCTCTCTCTTGGTTAAGGGATTATCTCTTATTCATTCAGAGCCATGTATGATTCCTAAGAAACATTTATGTATAGATCTTGTAGATCACCATTTTAGTCAAATTTTCAAGGTGGATAAATGAGCCAAGAGGTTGTACCCCACACAAACGAAGAAGTCGATGCCTGTGTCCTGAGCACACCCCAGTTTCTGCACCGCCTACTCTCAGAAGGCCTACACTCCATTTTTCTCCTGCCTGCCTCCTGTGCTCTTCACCCTGTTGGTTCTTAGACTCTGTTATATCCTTGACTCTCACCTTTGTTTATCTAAATCTTCCTTTTCAGCTTGGTTTCCTCCCACTCTTTTCTATATAGCATGAATATCCCCTCTGTAAATTTTATTTCCTCTTCTAGTCACTTCTATAGGGTATAGCATTTAATTATATTAAGTGGATTCATGCACATTAATTTTCTTCTCCAAATAAGTGTTTATATGACAGTGATTTATTTCTGTTTCTAAACAATTCAAGGAACCTACTCACCCCTGACATTTTTGGAAATCTAAATATTTATCATGGCTTCACATAATCATTCCAAAAATGCTTAACAAACATTTTCTCTTGTTTCAGTTCTTTAATAATGTCAATCATATAGTAACACTTTTCTCTGTAATTTTTGTATCAATTCAAGTCCTTTTTTCTCAGTATTGAAAACAGTATCTGTAAATAAAATTCTGTTCTTGTGTGAAGTGTTACCAATTTTCAAAGATAAAGCAGTAAGTTTGTTCATTATATAATTTGAAAAATTGAAAAAAAATAGAGAAAAAAATACCATGTGAGCTTTCGTCAATGACAAGAAAACAATTGCAATTGATTGGTAGTGCACTGTATATCCATTTAAGGCATGCTTTTATGAACAATCATCCTTATATGCAAGTCTGAAAATATACCACCAACTTTTACTATCTATATTAAAATTTCATAATTTGTAAATAAATACTGCATGAGCTTTGTGGCTTAAATTCTTAACCGGTTATGATTTTTTCTTTTGTTTTTTAAATTTTTGAATAAAACACTTTATTTTATATGTATGAGTATTCTGGCTGCATGCATGTAAGTGTACCCATGTTGTTCAATGCCCATGGAAAAAAAAAGAGGGCATCAGATCCCTGCAGCGGGGAATATTAGGACAGTTGTTGGCACCATGGCTGGGTGCTAGGAACCTAACTGTGTCCTCTGTCACAGTACTAACCCTGAATCATCTCTCTGGCCCGTCTCTTCTTTGCTGTTGCCGCTATTCTATGGAGTCCTTACTGGCCTCAGACTAGAGTCCCTGCTAGGTTTCCTGCCCAAATGCTGGGATTTTGTGCACCTATCAAAGGTCAGTTTATGATTTGATGGAAAGCTGCCATCCAGGTCCTGACACAGCACTGTCTCATGTCACACAACATTTTAATGTTCATTTTAATGTTCATGTTTAACATGTTTCACAACAAAACAATTTCTGTGATGAAATGTCTTTGGATTGTCACAGCCTTAATTCTGTGGCATAATATATTAAAAGAATCTGTTTAGTATGTTGAAATTTTGAATTTCCTAATTTATTTTTGTTGCAAACTTTTCCAAGTTACATCTAAAGAGTAAATTTTGCAAAACCACAAATGTTACTCCTACTTTCCATATCTTTCTTTGAAATATTTAAAAACAAATATCCTACTGAAATCAGGCTCAGATACCAGTCATAATAATTTTTTGTTATTTTAATTGTTTTTTCTTTGTCTTTTGGAGACAGGGTCTCCCTGCAGCCCCAGCTGTCCTGGAACTTGCTATGTAGACCAGGCTGGCCTTGAACTCACAAAAATCCACCTGCCTCTGCCTCCCAAGTGCTGGGATTAAAGGCATGTGCCACCACACTTGGCCTCTTTTAATTTTTTTATGTGTATGAGTGTATGGCCTGCATGCATGTGAGTGCACCCTTGTGGTGCAATGTCGCAGAGTTCAGAAGAGGGCTTCGGAGTCCCCTGGAACTGGAGTTAAGGACAGTTTGCAGCTGCCATGTGAGTGCTGGGAATCAAACCCAGGTCCTCTGCAAGAGCAGTCAGTGCTCCCAACCACCGAGCCATCCTCCAGCCCTCATCTATCACAATCAGGATGGATGGTAAGGAGCTCTCCTTTTTATTATTATTATAATTTTTATTAAATTATTTGTAATGAAGGTAATATTTTGCAGTTGGTCCTTAAAAGTAAACCTAGAAACATGATATTGTTAGCACTTAATAAGAAAGTGTTTCTCAATGGTATGTGAATATACATCTTAATAATAGGAATAATGTTTTGAAGTATAATTCTAATTTATCAGTTGGAATTTGTTTATTATTATTCAGTGATATCTTTCATATGTTACAGAACATGTACATGGAGGGAGGGTGATATTGTAATCAACATAGCTTGTTCTTCACAAAGTCCTGCTTCAGAAGTCAACACATAAACAACATGCTAATTGAACAATTTAAATATTTTTATTTTCTGTGTGTGAGTGTATCACTGGCATGAATATAACTGCATTTGTGTTGTGCAATGCCTGGGGAGGTTAGAAGATGGTGTCAAATTTCCTGGAACTGGAGTTATGAACTATTTTTAGCAGCCATGTGGATGCTGAGAATCTAACCTGGGTCCCCTGCAAGAGCAGTCAGCTCTCTTAACCACGTAGACATCTCTCCGGCCTCACTAGCTGAAGAATTTATAAAGGTAATAGAACATTTAAAACATTAGTTGCAAGGATAAATGGTCAACTGGACAGGTATCTATATGTATGACTCTAGGAAGAAAGAATGGATTGATATCTTTGAAAGAGTTCACAGCAATGGAAGCGTATTTCCACACAATTTGGGGGACAATATAATATGCAAAAGACTTTGATATTAACTATAATATTTGTTACTTTTTCATTTTTTCTTCATGGCAGAAATTCTGTTAAATTCTCAGAGAAATTATTTTAAGAGCATGAAGTTGATATTTATGAATATACAAGCATTTTAATTATCTTCACTCTGAAATGTCAAAAATAAACTTTGTCTCCAGTCTTCAGGGGTTATGAACTATTGTAGACAGAACAAAGATTATTATCCAAGCAAAGGTGTGAGGTTCTCATTACAAAGGCTGTTAATATGTGCAAATTATACATGTGTATTTTTTGCCCACATTACAATACACTAAATATAGAATGTTCTGGTTGTCTATATACCAAATCTTCCCTAAGCATCATCTGTTCTTTCGAAGAATAAATGCATCATGATTTGGAGTGGATCAGTGAGTATTCTTAAACCTGAGTTTAATCTGTCAAATCTATTTAAATCCGCAGGGCATTTTTTTCCCTCCAGTGGGATAAAACAAAATGTAACAAGACAAACATGTGCTGAAAGAAGTCTGACCTGTACATTTAAAAAGCTCTTTAGAAACAGTAATTGTCCTTTATTGCTTGTTCTATTTTTTTGAGTAAATAATACATAAATTACAATCTGAGCTACAAAGAGAACAATCTCACTGCTGATTTGAAATTCAGAGAACACACTGGATTAAGCTTTTGGGTAGCAGAAACTCCAGGGTTCCTTGGCTCCTTTTGTGCTCCTAGGCTTCTAGAATGCTCAGAGCTGACAGATGCTTATCAAACATTCATGTAAACACTGCTATCAAAGCTGTGCTCTCCAGCTCTGCCTTCACACAGGAGGGTCAGCATGGAACATCATTAATGCTGGGTCAAAGACAGAAATGTCACGCCATGAGCTTTGTAATGCAAGAGCCCGCCTATGCTGCTGTTGGAAGATAGAACACCAAAGTTATTAACTTTGCTGACATGAAAGATGAATATAGAGGTAATGTTTCAAACATTGTTGACTACTTAAGCTTGAATTCTCTTCATTTTTTTCTTTGTTTTCTCAGCTTGAAATACAGACTAAGACTTTTTGCTTTGTTTTTTCTTTTTTGTTTTAATCTCAGAGGATTTGAAAATATCATTCAAATCTGAGAAACAGAGAAGAGTACATTGATTAACATATAAATGATCACACAAGAGCAGTCACACAAGAGAGTCACACAAGAGACCTAAAGTTAAGATCTGTGTTTCTAGGGTCATTTGCTTTAGGGTGAACAACTCCATTCCCTATTCAGTTTTATAGGTCTACTGTCAAGTGTGACTCCTTTGTTATGTGAGATGTTGCCTTCCATGTTGAGCAGGATTCTTTGGCCTAAGCTCATAGTTTATAAAGCAGTCTCACTCTCCCATCATACCCAGGAGGTGATATGCCTCATTCTGAACTCAGCTCCTAGTTTGCACCTGAGGAAAACGGTTACTTAGCCTTTCTCCCCTCCACCTCCACACCTCTGCCCGTCAGCCAGTAGTAGATCGCAACCCTGTTACCATCAATGCATTGTGAAGGCTGTTCTCAAAATGTAGCTTACAGAGCTGTGACATAAACACCACCTATGCACTTGTAAGAAAAACAGTCATCTCCTAGAGCCTGAAAAGCAGAGGATACTTGGTAATCAAAGTGTCTTTTCATCATTACTGTTTCTGGGAGTCGAATAATTCACCTAAGATTTCACATTTTCCAAAGCCAGCCTAAGTTCATGGAATCCTTAAATATTATGCCATAGCATCAGTGGTTTCACAGGGCCTTTATTCTGTTTCCATATATAAAAAGACTGAGAATCATGGCAGTGGCTTGGGGTGGGGGTGGTTCCCAGGGGTAGAACACTTGCAGAACATGCTTAAGACCCTGGGTTTGGAGACATCACCTCCGTTCTCCCGTAACTAAAAGAAACCCTAAGAACAATCATGTTGGGAACTTCTTCCAAACACACCCGTCTATATAGCTATCTGAAAATTTTAAAAGTATACAAATTTTGCCTCTCCCACCTTTATCCTCTCTTTGCTGTCTTTCTTTAACTATTAATTAATATTAAATATTAAATATAGATTCTAAGACTGCATCAAAACTGATGGCAAGATTTTTTTCAGTAGTTCTTCTGTGCTCTGTCTGACCTCTTCATTATAGTTTTCTTAGACTACCATTAAGTTGCAGTATTTATACAATTTCTCAACGTCTACGCGTGCATAAAAACATTTACCCTCAAAGAATTGAGATACTATGACCTCATACATTGCTACATAAAATAATTGAAACTGAATGATTCTAAGGTGCTCTAACAACAGAATGCAGTGTCTTTTAGATATGCTGAGCTTATCCAATGAAATTAATGTACATATAATATACTGCATCTGATATAAATTCTCATTAATTTAGGTTTTACCAGCATCCTATGAAAGTGGTACCACAACTTTAATGACCTATTCCAGGTTGCTGGATAAAAAACAAAGCATGCATCAAAAATGAATTATGTCCACGTTTAGACTTCTTTTCTAAAACAATATTTTATTATTTGTGTTTTAGGAGTATGAGTGTATTGCCTACATGTATGTAAGTGTACCTGTGTTGTGCAATTCCCACAGAGATCAGATGAGGGCATATGGAGTTACAGATGGTTGTTAGTCACCATGTGGGTACTGGGAATCGAAACTGGGTCCCTCTGAAAGAGCATTCGGCGCTCTTAACTGCTGAGCTACCCCTCCAGCTTTCTATTGCATTGCCAAGTGCTTGTTTGCAAAGGGCAGTGTGTTATTTCCAATTACAAAGCATACTTCTGTTTATATTCTTAAAATGTACTCATTCCTTTTGGATCTCTGAGTCAATGAACAAAATATGAATTCAATATTTATGCACAAACACATTGTTCAAAATGGAAAAGGTAAACCCTGGGCTGTGGTTACCCTAGAGGTGGTGCCACCAGAGGGCAGGAAATCTAAAACATCTGTGTTCATATGTAATCCTAAAGTTTACTCTGATTTTTTTAAAGACTAAATAAAGATAAGCTTAATCCACCAGATCCACTTCTAAAAATCAGGGAGGGAAGCATCTACTATTTATTTGACCCCATGGCAAGGAACACATCTTCATTGCCTTTTTATTTAGAACAAAAATATAAAAATAATGATGCTTCTTCAAAGATGAATATTTTCTTTACATATTTCAGTTGGAACACGTTATGTAGATATATTTCATAACTTCAGTTTGGGTGGATGTACCTGGAAAAGGTAAAGAAAACCTTCATATGGAAATGTAAATGAAAAAGATAAGCCAAATGCATTGCTTGGGAAGGTCAGTTCTGAATGCTAGAACACAGTCCATTGACTCCTAGCATTGTTCTAATGAAGGCAGAAATATCTTCCTGCTCTCAGTTGTCTCCACTCTTGGGCCAAACACGCTCAACTCTTTCAGAGCCTTCCGTGAGAAATCCTCCATTGCTACGTGTGGGAAGCAGTATTCTGTTTCTTCTTTATGAATTTTCAGCTGAATTCTTTTTACCATTTTGTAATTCCCATTCTTAGACTTCTCTCCCTCTTCCAAGTTCTGCAGTGCCTACTGAGCATTGCTTTCTGTTATCGGTGATACATAAATGCTATTGCCCTAGAATCGAGAATTATATTTTGCTTTCATTATAAATGACATGTCCTTATAGTTAGTAATTGTTTCCTTTCTTCTATTTGTTTCACAATTTCATATCTCTTACTCATTCTTCTTCTTCCCATACATGTATCTATTTTCCAAATGACCTAGTACATCATTCTTCTTTCTAGACCCCAGGGACTACTCTCATCCAGCTCTTGATCCTTTCCTGTATTGTCAGTTTGCTCTGTAATCTTATGAAAACACCTCATGTTTCCATCCTGTCTCCCAAATTATTACCGATTCCTTCTAAGATTTTGTTTTCTGTGTCTTTATTCTCATTGTATGACAAAACACATTTCCTCCATCTCATTAATGAAGAAGTGTGTAAAAGGTAAAGTTTTGGAGTTTTCAGAATACATATATATGTATATACATATATATGATTTTTAATGGCAGGGCACACTAATAATGTGTGAATAAAGGAAAGGCAGAAACTCTTTCATATTTACAGATCCATAAGGAAAAAGGCTGCCATGCAGGGCTGTATGTTACGGGTTCCACACTGGTTTACCTGGCTAATTGAGAGATTTGTTTGGCCAAACGTTGTGGGCAACATCTGATTCATTTGGTGCCTGATTCCAAGTGGTTATGGCAGATCTATATTAGATTTGGAATTTGGAAGCCAGAAATGACAGTGAAATGGTATATGATACAATTAAGATGCTCAGGAAGAAGCCATCAATTTCTAGAAAGAAAAACACAGAAAATAGAAAATGTAGGCTAGTGAATTATTACTGTAGAAGATCCATCAAAAACCTATTCCTTTTTCCAAAAGAGATATATGCCTATTGTTTTAGCACTTAGCAAATAATTGCATGTTTGTTTTTACTATACAAATGTTCAGTCTTCAACACTATAGTTTTATCTAATTTATATTCAAGGTACATTTGTAAGTCTGTTCCGATCCATCTGGTTTCCTGCTTTGTCCTTTCTTTTCGTTAGAATTGATATTTTGGAAATGGGGCCATTACACAGAGTTTTCTAGCCTGTTTTCTGTTGATTTCATCTTCTCAGTGTAATTTGACCTCCTCTTCTGTTCTCTTATCACCTGTAAATAATCAGCTCTCTATAGAGCTTTGATCATATTCAGTTTTAATTACTTTGGCAAGACTATAGATGGTTTTGCATTCTAGCACCAGGAGGTACCTGACTGCTACTTTTGCTGGATTGAGCCATTGTGCCTTCTCAGATGCCGTTCACCTTCCTAGCATCACCCCCGATTTTTCATTCTTCCCTTTTTATCCTTAATTTGATTCTTCCAAACACTCAAACGCTTTCTATACTGCTTATGCAAAATTTTACTATTGATTCATTTATTGGGCTGGCTTTATTCAACTCTTTTCTATGCAAATAAAAGCAGAGCTTGAAATTTTCATGCTAAAGCCATTATTAAAAGTTTTTATCTTCCTTAATAGTCTCTGTTTTCTACTGGTTCCAAGATTTCAAAGTTCCAATTTGTTTTGTGCTGTATTGTGATTAGATAATGCAAGCCATAATTTTGGAGATTCCTCTGAGTTATGGGCTATTTGATATTTTTCCATTTTTAATACCTTTAATATATTTTAATAGAAAATCTGAGCAAAAAAGGAGGTGTTTTAAATAAATTTTTACTATATTTTCTCTAGAAAAATTTGGGGAAATAACCATTTTTAATACAGTAAAAAGCATTATCTATCAGAGCCAGTAACTATTTCAGGCGGTAAGCTTTAAGGAAAGAATCACATTTTCAACCATGACATTGTAATAGAGACTAGCTTCATTATCTGAACATAGAAAACTATACAAACTACATGCCATTATCAGATATTTAAAACCAAGCAGCTAGTTACTGGAATCCCTTGAGGGAAAGAGCTGAGCCCTATCATCACAGGATCTTCATGCCCCCTGGCAGCTGAAAGACCTGAAGCCAGGAGGAGGAATCACTGGATTGAAGAGAAAGTTTGGAAGTCAGAAGTTTGCAGACATATTTTTAAGAGAAACACTCTAAATCTCCCAGTGCATGTATTGTGACAAATGTGAACCAAGCCACGTTAGAGGCTGAGCTGAGCTGTATCCAGGACGTTTAAGATGTTCAAGCATTTGAGTTTTGCAATAGGAAAGTATTTGTATTGTATCCAGCCAGACTGTAAAGTCTTCATCAGATTTCGGAGACAGCTAGTGGAGAACCCAAAAGGATTACAAACTATTCTGAAACGGAGAGAAAGAGCGTCGCCTGGAGGGTTCTTAGTCTCATTCGTAAAAGAATTTAAGAATGGACCCAAACAAAAGCTTTTACAATTTTATTAGAATCTTAAAGGAAAATTCCCAGGGTAGGTCAGCTGCCTTGAGGAAGTGAATGGTGGGAATTAGTAAAGAAAATCCTGAAGCAAATCGTGAAGCAATGCATGATGGTCAGACACGTGGCTGGCCAGCACCCACATGGCTGGGAGAAGGAAGCTTTAGAGAAAAAGTTAAAGAACTACAGAGTGCTAGGGGCAGCCCAAAGCCTTGCCTTTACTTCTCCTTCACATCTCCTATTCATGATTCAAGGACTTTCTTTTCCCCTTGGAGACAAGAGTTATGCAACTTGGGAGTCTTTTAGAGAGGCCCACTGAAGGGGTACTCCAGTTGCCTCACCCTGTGTGAGGCATGGAAGAAGCCAGAGTAGTCTGTGTCCCGATTCCTTATTGGCAATTTGGGTAAGCCCTTCGGAGGATGGCAATAAGAATAGGAGGTAGGAATTGACTAGGCAGTTAGGGAAAAAAAAAAAAAGAAAGCATGTTTAGAAAGAAAAGCATGAAGAAGAAAAGGAGAAATTTTGCTTTCCTGAAGAGTTCAGAAAAGCAGACAGACTTATGGAGACCTGCATGACTGTGGCTGGTCCAGAAGGTCTGCAGAGCGCTGCTCTAGTTCCTGGCAGGAAATATTCATTACCTCATTAACGCACTAGGTATTCTGTCCATCTATTTAACATAACTTAAGGTGAACCTGCTTTCCTGGTTCTATCACCAGGTAATTGACCAAGGAGACTGGAAAAGTGGGTCCTCCAACAGATAGACTAGACATTTTTATAGTATGGACCAGTTCAATTTGTGGGATTTATTGATACTCCTACAATACTAGGACTGAACTTTACCTCATAACAAAGTTTAAGTGAAAAGGAAGCCAATACATCAATTCGCAATTTAATCACATGACAGAAAACAAATCAATAATCATTAAAGAGAAAGGTACATAATGCCCATTTAATAAAAAATATATAGTTTGTACATTATTAGGAAAATGCAAGCCATAACACAAAGTAAGTAGTTATTACTGAATTCAAAGGGGAAAAAATTGACACACTTTGTAGAAACAAGAGTTTCAGAGATCGAAATAGCTTAAGGAGATCCAAACAGGAGATTCACAAAGCCATCCCTAACACAGCATAATCCAGTGCTTACAACAGAGATGAAGAGAAAATAAAAATCGCAGCCAAAGAAAAACAAATATGCTTTCACATATGACCTCTTGTAAGTAAATGAATTTTCAAGATTTTCTATAAGTAAAATGCACAAAGTAAGGTCTGAGCATGTATAAGTAAGGATAAAGACAGGAATTGGTAAAACATGATAAAGAAATGTCAAATCACATGCACTCTTGTTAATATGAGCCTAAGAAGCAGATGCATGTGAATTATTTATTTATTTATTTGTTATTTATTTATTTATTTATTTAATAACCACATGATTAGAAGAAGCATTTCATTACAGCTTTAACATATTCAATAACAACTTCCAAAGCAAGGATACATCTCCTTCAAAAATGGCTGTAAATTTTCATGTTCACAGTTGACTTAGTATAGTTATACAATATTGAACTCATTATAAAACCTATAAGATATAGAATTGAATGAGTTTTTAACCTTCAAAAAAGATCTCCATATCAATTTAGAATATATTGTTCCTTGCAGAAAGATTCATTGTTTTTGCTACTAACACTGTCTTTAATCTCTACGTATCGATTATTACTAGTCACAGTCGGTTACACTTGGATCCTTGGCACCTGAGTATGGATATAAAGTCATCAGGTAGATTTCAATGGTAATATTTATCACCTCTGCTAATTAACATGAAGTAGATTTTTATGCTTCCTCCTCGATCATAAGTCATTTTAAAAAATTCTTATTCACCTATATACCCACTTCCCAAATGACACTCTCCAATACTCCCCCCGACTGGAGCCCATATACTCTGTCATCCCTGTTACTGTCCACTGTGCTGTTGACACACCCAGCCATTCCCCAGTGCTTGTCCATCTGCTGAATCTAGTCAGCATATCTAGAGATCTTTGTTTTAGGAAGATCAGCTGTTCCTCATCTAGCAATAATCAGTTGTAAATATTCCTTTAGATAAGATTGGGGTCTGCTGTTCATTTTCCAAGTTCTATGCTGGGTTACTGTCTGGGAGTCTTTTGGGCTACCCTGGCCAATAACTCAAAGGAAGGTATCTCCTGTCTGGCATTGTTTCTTGTTATGTAGCTTTTAGCTATACATATAGACTCTTAAAAAATTGTATTGACCTCTTTAATCTTTGGTTATAAGTTCCTTTTGGGTGTTTATAACCCTAAAATTGGCCTAGATACACCAATTTATTTTTGCTCTTATGGTCATTTGAGGATCTAGTCCTCAGGGGTCACATGGCTTGGGAGGAGCCTCTGGCTACTTTCTTGTACCAGTTCTGTCTATGTGAAGATAAATCAAAGGTACTGCTCAATCATGGCTGGCTTCGCTTAGAAGCATGGAGGAAATGTTTCCTCTGTATATATAAATTTTTAAGACATGACATTTACATAAAATATGATTCTTAGAAAAAACTACATTCAGGAAATTATTGGAATAATTTTCTTTTTATTTTTCATGAGAAAAAAACTGAAGCCCATATTGTCCTCTTTAAAAGATGAAAAAGTATAGTCACTTATTACTGACACTCAGACCAAGATTTTTTTTCCTAGTACATGTAAAATAAATGTATTTTCTATAAATACTGATAGTATCACAAGGCAATACCAAATACTTTAGCAGAACTGTTATTGAACTTCTCAGAGAAAATGGAAAGGAGTGATTTTCCTATTTGGTGAAATAGTAAGAGCTTCCCAAACCCCAGCTTCTCTTTAAGCTTTTGGACACCATTCATGCTTATAGAGTAAATGAATTGATGAAATTTGGATTTCAAATGATGATGTAAAAGAACCCTCACTCCTAGATTTGATTGCTGTAGAATTTTAGTCTGTTTGGAATCTGTATTGCCTTAAATTTTCCAAGGCTATGAATTGGATTGGACAAACAATGAACAGAAATTGTACACATTCACTCATTCATTCCTTGAATGAGTACTGAAATTGCAGCCTGTTCCACACAAATTTTCACAGCAATGAGATATACTTCTGCACAAATAACTTTTCATGTGGAGTTTCTGTTACTAGGTTTTTACAATTGGGAGTTGTGATACAACAAGTCATAAATATCAAGAGTGACCAGATCAAGTCACACATTAAAATGTGATCGTACTAAGGAAAAGAAGAAACATTGCCATATATGAGTAACACTAGTTTGTGTTTGGGGGATATAGGTTGTAATTTAAACAAAGATGATGCTCATTTAGGCTTTGGTAAATAGTTTACTTAGTGACAAAGGCTTGCAAGAGGTGGAATCAATTACAGAAAGAGCGTCAGAGGCATCAATAAAAAAGGGGGCATCCAGTGAATAAACCTGGAGGGGGATGTCACCCCAAAAGTTTCCAGCCATTTCAGTAAATGGAATAAGTTACATGACATGATCCTTTCCGTAAACCTATTGTATAACCACGTATCGCCTTTTGAAAAGGCCATCAAAATTGAATTACAATTTTTAGTATTAAAAAATGCAAAAATAAGTTTGATATGTGAACAATGCTTAAGAACAACTGTGCATTGGGATCATTTCAATGAAATTATGGTTCATTCCACAAAAATATAACAGTTTAAACAACAAATCTCCTCACACCGAATCACTGTGTATCATGCGTACCGTCAGGCTTCAAAAGTCTCCTGACTGAACTGACAGAATGCCAGTGTGGCTATTGCTGTGTCCAAGCTCAGCTGAAGGCCCTGGGCTTGTTTAGTACACGTGGGTGTTTACATACATAGCTAGAAAAGTGACTAGGTTGTAACTTTGTCTTCTTTAAATATGGTCTAAAGGAATAGCTCAGGAAGAGAACAGCTGTTTCCCTAATATTCATTGGGCACACATCGGCACTTACGCTTACCGTGAAACTTGGTTGTTAAACAAGCATCATGCTTCTCTTCACTTCATGCAATTAAATCTGCAGCATTTCAGAGGCAAATTTGGGTGCCTTTTTTTTTCTTATTCCTCTGAGATCAAAGCCACAAGCTGAAAAAGTCCTTTAGATATAGTCAATTAGAAGGCCTGGAGTCTTTTGAATCAAGTGATGACTTAAATTTAACCAAACTACTGCATTTCCAATATTGAACACAATGTAATCAGATGTCTCTGTAATCTAGCAAAGAATATGAGACAGCTCAGCAGGTTAAAACAACCTGTTGTGCTTCCAGTCAAACTGAGTTTAGTTCCCAGCTCCCACATCAGGCAGCTCACAATCCCCTGTAACTGCAGGTCCAGGTGATCCAGCATCCTCTTCTGGCTTCCACATGCATCCACATACATAGGTGGCATATGCTCACCTACACAAATCAAAATGATAAAGACTATGAGCGTGAAAATAGTTCATTGAACAATTTTACTCCAAAAAGGGACACAAAGGGAGCATATGTGTTAATTTGGTAAGCTACAAACATTTTGAGATTTTTAAAACTAAGAGTAATGTGCTAAAATACTCACAATAAACAAAATGTGTATGTCTATAAATTTTGCAGCTGAAATCAGCTCCTAGTGCATCCCATATGGTGTGAGATGGATGAGTATAAAGATTGATATTTGTAGTAAACATTTCCGTCTCTTCCCTATGTTAAAAAAACGTAAACTGATGATCCTATTAGCTGCTGTGGCCTGTCCACAGAGCTATAACTTTACAAGGTGGGACAAATGTATTTGTGCTGAAGTATGAAAATATAACACGTAAAGAGACTAAAACATGGAAGGAAACTACTTTTCCTCTTCTTAGTAGAACAGCATTAGGAACTAATAGAGCAAAACTATGCCATCAATAAAATGAGCAGGTGGTTTCATGCAGAATAAGAACATATTTTTCCTGAAGACATACCTCATGTACTTTCTGCATTAAAAGAGTAGTTTGTTACTTTTCTTCATGAAAATTACAATTATTACAGCCTAGGAAAAAGTCATGCTCACTTGACATGAAGGATGTCTAGCTTATAAGTCAGGTCTTGCAATCTACCGTGTTAGCTATACTTCATCCTGTAAGAATTTTGGCTCTGACCATAGTCTCAGAACAACACATTATTAAATTTGCTATAATTTGAACAGGGAAACCTCTAAATTCGTTTTGTGACTTCTAATCCATAAGATTTTATATTACTGATATTTTCATAATTACTATTCATGTCTTGTTTCCCTAAAAGTAGTGAAGTTTTACAGAAATTATATATAAGTATTTGGTTGCGATATAGGGTATCCTTTGAATCATAGTCTCTGTGTTTAGGAGGCGTGATTATCCCAAAGGCAAATGGTGTGAGCTCTATCCTGAAGGCAGATGATCTCAAGAATGTCTAAGCTCTTATTCACCCTGCACTACTTCTTCTAACTCCTCCTGAATCTACTCCCCAGCCCCTGACCCTCCTCCAATTTTCACATCATCTTTCTTTCTTTAATCCACTAGGTCCTACTTGTTTTTCTGAAGTTTGACTAGGCATGGGGTCACCATCTAGAGCATGGACAACAGACTAGGAGTCACAGCCTTAAAAAAACCTGGGTCTGCCTCACCCAGAGGTCACCAACTCTTGTTAGACCTTCCAACCAAGGGGTAGAGGCTGCAGAGCCCCGCCACAGTTCATAATGGAATGTTGACTGGCTTGATCACTGTATGCGTCTATCAATTTCTCAGAGAATTAATAAAAACATTACATTAAAGATAGTAATTTATGATGACAATCACAATTGGAGGACTTACAAAGGCATTTATTCAGTGAAGATATGCAGTTGAAGACCATCATGCACGTGAAAAGATAACCAACATTACTAATCACATAACTAATCGGTGAGATTACATAAGTTAAATGAATCAAAACCACAATAACCAGCCTTAGCCAAAGAACTGTTGGCATCTGACCACTGCTAGGTGAGAGTGAGTTGATTTTCTTTAAGGGAGAAACTCTAGTAGATAAATTTGCACTGAGGGACATCTGGGTACACATACTTGACCTGATAGGCCTTAACATATATGTCAGAATGCATGAAATCTGGTGAAAGAGTCATGGGGGATGAAGATGGAGGAGGACTTATAGAGATGATTAAGATGTTTTATATAAAATGCACACAAAATTCAATAAGAATATACATTGAGAAGAAAAAACAATGAAATAATGCAGCATCATTTTGCATTCATGAGAATGCTTAGCATCAAAAAGATATTGGTGGAGAAAGGAAATGTGACATTTGTGGGAATGTAAAACAGCATCAGTGCTACGGAAAACATTACTCAGAAAACTGAACACTGAATCACCATAAACAGAGTATCTAAGCTCCCCCTTTCTCATAGTTTTGACATCAGCTCCTCTAAAGGAGAGAGGCATTCTCAGAATGTGCTCAGTATTCCCTGTAATAGTCACTAGAAAATCCGTTAAACGATTAAGCAGCTAGCTAAAATAAAACAAGGAAATATGTGATAGGAAACTTATTCTTCCATAGACAATGTGTAAGGTGTTAGAAATAACAAATAAAATGGTCGCTGAGTTTAAAATTAAAGTGCTATGATAGTGAAGTCAGGCAGAGAGAAAAACATATAAAGCAAAGAAATTAAACAAATATTAAATGTTTACTGATATTGTAGAATCAACATTAACTCTCTTTTCTTTAGTCTTGAGGTTTGACCTTTAGGTCTTTGCCAAAGCAAGGTTGCCTCTCCAAGGTTTGTTAATTACCAACACATATAAAGTGGCTCACCCAAGATTCTAACTTTGATGTGCAAGACAGAAAAACCCAAACCCATATTTACCACAACCTCATTTCATTACTTGAAATCTGGGACACAAGTCCACTCTTCAAATACACTGAGATCTGATCAGTCAGTGTCCACCAATATTGTCAAACTGTTCATTGACTGGATGATCTTGCCTTGCCCATCTCTCCTCTTGAGAGTCATAAGAAGCTCTGTCAGAAGGGCCCCCGACACTGAAAGCTCATCTCACACCTTGCATCTTCATGTGGCTCAGGATGGCATGTCTTGTCTCTTATGTGTAAGGAGCTCCAGTGTAATATGTCTTCCTTCATGATGTCCATTTGTATGCTGGTGTGTCTGCTAACTAGAGCAAGTCTTCAGCACCATTAAAACAAAATAGTAGTTAATATTTTTAATCAGTATTGTTTATTAAATCTAAGAGGATAACTCTGTGGAAAGACAATTTTTAAAGTACATTTGAGAAAAAATTACAAAATTAGAATAGACTTTAACAATTCAGGAAAATAAATCCCTATTCAAAAATCTTCCTCAAAGTCAGTACTTGACCTTCTGTCTCTGTTGCCAGAAATTTTGGGCAGCTACATCCACCATACTTTTAAGAAAAACAATTTTTAAGCAAAGTAAGATGGAAAAAGCAGTCTCAAGTTTTGGCCTATGATTTTCACTGAATTTTTCAGAATTTCATGCAATATACTTTGATCAAATTTAGATCTCCTACTGTAACTGAATTCACAATTAGTTAGATGATGGTTTTAAATGTGAAAAAAAAAAAAAACAGAAAGAAGGGAAAGCCTTAGATCTGTGCAAAGAACGATTAGGGCAACAATTTAAAATGGATGAGACAAAAAAGCAATGAGAAAAAAAATCAGAAAAACATCACCGTGAAATTTGCTGTCAGGTGAGTCATTCTCATCATCCTTTCTTTCAGTTAGTCCTTTCAACATATGTAAAAAGGAGGGTTGGAAAAAAAAATTTTTAATGCCTGCAGCGTGAACCTAGGGGTCTCCCCTAGGTTTGTCAAAAAACAAACAAGCAAACAAACAAAGAAACAAGAAAGCAGAAAAACAAACTTTCCTGAAAATCAGTATTAGCTCCTTTCTTAGCCTGCAACAAGGAACATAATTTTTAACAATCCCAAGTATAATATACATGTCAGACAATAAGAATTGTCTAAAATTATTTCTTTAAAATAATTACTTATAGGACAACATTTCTTTTTTTCCAACTTTTACAAAAACTTTATTGAGAATTTCATACATGCATATAAGGTGTTTTGATCAAATCCATGCCCACCTCCTCCCCTCCAACATTCCCCCCTCTGAAGAGGTAACCCTAAAATCTTTTAAGGATTAGATACAAGCTCCCAAATACTTTGGACATTTTTGGCCTTGGAACAGAATATGTTACTAACAGGCCCAAGGACATTTGGACTTTTAGCCCACAAACTGGCTACATTTCTATGGGGTCCTTTGACCCTAACTGCCTAGCCAGTTCCTACCTCCTATTCTTATCACACCATCCTCTGAAGGGGTTACCCAAATTGCCAGTAAGGAATAGAGATGCAGACTGCTCTGGTTTCTTTCATGCTGAACAGGGACACAGGGTGAGGCAATTGGAGTACCCCTTCAGTGGGTCTATCTAAAAGACTCCCAAATTGCATAACTCTTGTCCCTAAGGGGAAGCATTTCTTAAAGTCCTTATAGATGGGCATTTCTACCTGGTGTACTTGGTTTGTTGATGTTGATAAAGAGTGAAGTAGATAGCTGGACAGATAAGACAGGCAGATGATAGAAAGATAGGTAGACAGATTAGATGATAGAAAGTAGATGATAGATAGATGATAGATGATAGAAAGATGATAGATAGATAGAAAATAGGAAGATAGATGATACATAGATGACAGATTTACTACTGCTAGGTATGTAGGGAAATGTAAAATGGCATTGGTTTATCTGACTGCTTTTAAGATAGTAACTTAAGATTTATTAGTAATGAAATTGGTAACCCAAAGGAAAAAAATACTAAATAATCTAGAGTACCCCAAAGAAATCAAAGCTTGAGCCATATATACACATTTGGAGGCCAGACGTCAAAAATGGATATCTCCCTTAATCCCTCTCTGCCTCAGTTTTTGAGACAAAGTCTCTCGCTGAACCTGTAGCTCAGTGATTTGCTGGGCTAGATGGCCAATGAGGCCCAGAGATCTGCTTGTATCCGACTTCTCAGCAGTGTTGTGGCAGGCTTTCCATACCTTGGCTTTTAGATGATTGCTGTGGACCTGAGTTCAGGTCCTCCTGCTTACATGGCAAGCAGTTTACTAACTGAGCCATCTCAGCACCTCTGCAGCCATATATATGCTGTGTATGTGTGTGTGTGTGTGTGTGTGTGTATTAAATGGAGTTATGGAGTTATGCCCCACAGGATGATAATCTCCTCCCTGAGATCCTCATTGTGTATCCACATATATATTTTGCATATACATTTGAGTATTGTTCTTTTGTTCTTGAACATCTAGTCTGATCATATTTCCTAGCAATTATACATAGAGCAGTAAGCATTATAATATAGAGCCCTTCCATCAT
>NW_008352126.1:703427-729232 GCF_000622305.1 Nannospalax galili
ATAGATTTACATATTTTTTCATATATGTATACATATGTATGTATAAATTACAATGTAGGATCTACATATGAGCAAGAACATGTGATTTTTGTCCTTCTGTGTTTGGATCTATTGATTGATTTGGAATTCTAGGTATTAATCCCCTGCCATAGCTACAGGTACCAAACAGTTTTCTCTGTGGGGTGTTGATTCACTTAGTTAATTGTTCCTTTGCTGGTCAGAAGCTTTTTAATTTCATGAAGTCCCATTTGGGGATTGTTGACCTTGTTTCCCGAGCAACTAGAGTCATTCAGAAAGTCCTCATTTATGCCTATATCTTGAAGTGCTTTCCTTACTATTTTCTCTAGCAGATTAAAACTTTCATGTCTTAAGGTTTTTGAAATATTTCTTAATGACTTTGGGCAAGGTGAGAGGTAAGAATCCAGTCTCTGTATACATTGTGCTCAGTGGTATGAGGAAGCTTTGCCGTTCAGAGTTGAGGAATATATTAGTATTCCCTCTAACCCCTGTTTTGCTATGTTCCATGAGCCTTAGGTGTAGAGATTCCACTGTAGATATGTCACTTAAGGATGCTCATATCTCAGACATATATTCTCTGTATGTGACAAGTTATAGAACTCTGTAATGGCCTCCAGGTATTGAAAAAAGAAGTTTCTTTAATTAGTGGTGTACAGTACATTTGCCTGTAAATATAAGCATCCATGTTTAGCATATGCAAGTGACTCTATACAAGGTGACTAGACTCTAGTGGATGAACTTGCACTGAAGAAGACTTGGATAGAAATGCTTTTCCAGACAGGACTTAACATGTATGATATAACACCTGAAATCTGGTTGGATGGGAGGCAAAGAGGGATGGGGGGGTCTTAATTTGATTAAGATGTATTATATGAAATACACAAAAACTCAATAAAATATTAAAAATGAAAAAAAAATCTATTTTCACTTTTTTAAATTTCGGGATTCAGTTTTCTAGCATTATTTATGCTGTTTTTGCTACAATGAATATTTTTGGCTGTTTTCATCATCAATGGGTGTCCAGAGCTCTATGGGCTTATATCTAGGATACTGGTGATATTTCATTGATCTACTCTCTGTTTTTCATGCCAGTATTGCAATATTTTTATTACTGTGACTTCATATTTTTACTTAAATTCAAATGTAGTAAGACCTCCAGAATTTCTCTCTTCATTCAGGCTGACTTTAGCTATACCAGATCTTTTGTGCCTCCAAATGAATTTTAAGATTGTTTCCGCTTTTTAAAAAAAAGATTGGTGTTGGTAGTTTGATGGGTATTGATTTGTATCTGTGGATTGCTTTTGGCAAGATATCCATTTTCAAAATATTAATTCTTTAGATCTAAGAGTATATGTACTGTTTCCATCTTTCAGTGTGTTTTCCAATCCCTCTTGAGTGTTTTAGAAATTGTATCATGCAGATCATGCACTTCCTTGGTTAGGTGTATTTCAGGACTTCTTTTTCTTTTTCTTTCTACAGTGTCGAATGGGATTGTTTCCAGTTTCTTCCTCAGGATATTTGGTTTTGATATATACGAAGGCTATGGATTATTTTTGGATGATAACTTAGTATCCTGTCACTTTTCTGTGCATGTTCATCAGTTCTAAGAATGTTCTGGTATAGTCTTTAGGCTCGCCTCGTGTAGAATTATATCATCTGTAAATAATGATACTTGGACTTTGACGTCTACCTTTTCATGAAAATATATTTTAATTGTTTTTCTTGTCTTATTGTTTTAGCTAAGACTTCTAGTTCTATATTGAATAATAACAGAGAGAGTAAACAGCCTTGTCCTTTTTTAGATTTTAGTGGAAATGCTTTGAGTTTTCCTCAATTTCAAATACCGTTGACTATAGGTTTGCCATAAATAACCTTTATTATGCTGAGATGTAATCCTACTTTGTTTTTTCAGGACTTTTGTCAGGATTTGCATATGCTGAAGCACCCGTTCATCCTTTGGATAATCCTACTCAATCACAATATATGAACTTTTAAATACTTCTTTTAATTTGTTTTGAAAGTATTTTGTTGAGAATATTTCTATGCTCATCAGAAATTTTAAATTGATCTCTAATTTTGCTCTGTATGTATATTTGTGTTTCTTTATCTGGTTTTGATATTAAGATAATACTGACACTGGAAAACAATTTTGGTACTGTAAAATTTAAACAATGTTTTCCTTTACTCTCTCTAATGTAACAAGCTTTGCAATCTTTGCTAAATTCTACTGCTAAGAGAGAGCTTTAGATTTCCAGAAAATCACTATTATAGCAAGGGTTATGTTATACTGTTTCTTTCTCTGGCTCATGATTTTTGTTGTTGAAAACAACATCCTGAAGTAACATATACAGTTTAAAACTTTGGTTTCCTCCCATGAAAATGACCATGTGGTTTCTGTGTTGTTCTTTGTTTGCTGACTGGTTGGTTCGTTTTTGTGAATTTCTGGTTGTGAGCCTGAGCCTTTAACGGCCTCACCAGTTCTCCAGCCCAGTTTCATGAATTTCAATAAAATCTCTATAAAATTTGCATCCACAGTAGTGTTAGATCATTCATTTTTGTGCTTACTTTTATTACTTTTTTCCCATTTTACGTTTGTTTATTTATTTAGTTATTCATTGAGGTTCTGAGGATTGAACCCAGCATCTCATTGAAAGCAAATTTCCTATGAATAAAACCGTGGCCCTCATATTTTTTTTCTAATTTTAAATCTGACTAAGTGGTCAGTCCCTTTTGGTAGGCAGTGCTTGCTGGTCTGGCAGACTTTGCAGAGGCTGTGCTCTAGAATGCTAGTGAGACCTTCAAGTCTCTGTCATGTTTCAAACCTGCCAAGCCTTTCTCCTGCCCCCTTTGTATTTTCTCTGCATAAGTAGCCTATCAGTTGGTTATTCTGAGCATTATCTTGAGCATTCCCTGGCAAAAATGTATATGAACTGTGGCCAGGCAAGTGTGGAGATGTTTTATAAAGCACTCATTCCCAGAGTCTCCCTGTTAAAATTCTGCCATGTGATCTGATCCCATTCTGTGCTAAAGCAGTGGCTCTCAGACCTGCTGGTCTTTTGTTCCTTGTCACTGTCATTGCTATTTTGCTGATAGCCTGGGCATGGGATTTTCTGTGTTCCCTCCTGAGTCACCTGCTGCAGGGATGTTAATGGCTTCTGTGTCTTTTCCGTGTCATTGTTAAACAACTTCCCTACAAGATTCTATATAGAAGCTCCACAGGCAAGTGTCCAGCAGACTTCAATTGTTTTTGCTCAGAATTGAATAGTTCATCAGGAATGAATTTGTGTTTCATAACATCCCAAATCCCTAAAACAAATGTTTTTTGACAATTTGTTTCAATATTTGTAATTTGTTTATGTAGAAATGATTTGCCAATCTCCCTACATCATCATCATCATCGTCATCGTCATCATCATTATCCTTTGTGGGACTGGATTGTAACCCAACAGGCTACATAAGCATTCTGCCACTAAATGCACCCTTCAGGTCTATTTCTCACACCGTTATGTTGAGTTCTGCCTCTCATTTTTAGATAAAATCAAACACTTGAAGAGGTCCCTAAATATGAGGGCTCTAAAAGTGAAACAAATATAATCACTGTGTTCCCCAGGAGTCCTGGTTCCTCCAAGGGGCAAGGCTTGCTGTGAATTGACTGTGGATAGTTAGCCGTGGAACCAGTGGATTGAAGGACCATCTTGAAGGGGGAGGGCGACTGCTGGGTGTACTCAAGAACAGAATGGCTTGGCACTTATGGACCTGGGGCAAGACTGCTGGTCCCTGAGGTGTGGGTGAAAGCTAGATGTGACTATGGGTGGGTTACGGGAGCAATCTGGAAAGGCAGGCTCTAAGCCAGGCACAGAGCGTGTAGAACTAGGGGCCAGGAGCTAGGCACTGAGTGTTCATTTCTCTGTAAGCCCCCCCATGATAATAATAAATTTATATAAACTCAGGTGACTCTCATATATAAGGATTTGCCACCAATATCCGCAAGTGAGGGAGAACAAATACTGTTTGTTTTTCTCAGACCGTGTTACTTTACTTAGTGTAAGTTTCTAGTTTTATTCATTTACCTGTACATTTCATGATTTTGTCTTTCTTTACTGCTGAGTAGAACTCCATTTTGTAATCTTTTATATGTGGTTCCTAGTACCACATCTCTATATGTAAGTATAAATCTTGATGTAACTGCAGGAGCCAGGAAAATGGGAAGAAACCCGGGAGACAAAGGGAAAGAAGGAGTCCAAGAGAGAGGAACAATAGGAGGCAGGTGTTACCAAGGGGGACGTGGAGACAATAAGGATATTTAAACGGGATGATTGTACAAGCAACTGTGAACGTAAAGGGGAAGAAGGAGCTCAAGAGATGGGGGACCAGACGAGACTGATAGTATCAAGGATGAAATGGGGAAAATGGGGACACTTTAACTGGGAAGAGAGGTCAAAGGGTTAGACAGGGGGAAGAGAGAGAAAGAGAGAGAGAGAGAGAGAGAGAGAGAGAGAGAGCACTCAGCCCCATGGAGAGATAACAGGCCTCTGGTGTGAAAAAACAGAAGGAAATATATTATAGCAAAAGTCTACTGAAAAAAACACACAAGGTCTCTACATGTGTCTATGTATATAGCTAATTGCTATATAAGAAGAAACTGTAGCTGGTGTGAAAAAACAGAAGGAAATGTATTATAGCAAAAGTCTACTGAAAAAAAACACACAAGATCTCTACATGTGTCTATGTATATAGCTAATTGCTATATAAGAAGAAACTGTGCCAAACAGGAGAAATCTACCTTTGAGCTGTTGACCAGGGTAGTCCAAGAAATCTCCCAATCCTCCTCCCCCGAAAAATAAAACTACAGAGGCTATTGCCGCAGCCCTTGATTAACTACCAGAACTTGAAGGTAAGACTTTATTCGTGAAGACAGGACATATTTTTACATAGTACTTGGAAGACAGAAGCTGGAACTGACCTGGAAGCCACCTCCTTGAAGTCTAGCTCTTATAGCTTTGGAGGACACAATGTATGCTGCTAAGGGAAAACATCGTCGATGGTTCAACCCTGGCTTTAAGGCCTAAGAGCCTAAACAATGACCAGCACAGCAAACTACACTGGGCAGTAGTGGCACTTTTTATCTTGGGGGCAAGCAACAGCTACCTAATTGAACTTAAAGCCTACTCAGTGGGAGGGAACTCATGTGTGGTACTGTAAACATTACCAAATACACAATGTTGGAGAGGTCATAGATCTTAGAGAAAAACCTTAAAGCTGTCAAAATCCTAGACAAATATAATTTCTTGCTGTATGATAAATATGAATCCTTATATTAAAAGGAAAGTATGCTAGTCACTACTCATCAAAGAAGGTACTTTTTCGACAGAGACTATTACAGAGTTCCACACCACACAGAAAATACTTTCTACGAGATGCCCAGTCCTAAGCGACACATTTATAATGGAACCCCAACACCTAAGGCCATAGAACATAGTGTGAAAAATGGGTAGAGAGAATACTAATGCATCACTCAGTTCTCATCAGCAAAGCTCTCTCAGGTAACAGAGAGCAATGAACACAAAAGGCCACAAATGGCCAAAGTGTAGAGAATGAGTCTACAGTGAGTAGGTCCTTGGAGAGGGCTCATATTAAACTCCACTCACCCTGGACTCAGGAACCAAAGTGGAAGAGGTGACAGAAAGGCTGTAAGCACCAGGGGAGGAGGTGCATGACCACATGGAAACAGTCCTATGGGCTCCTGGGACTCAGCTCATATGAATCTACAGCAATTGTGTCACATGCACAAGACACACGCATACTCAAGCAGACAAAAACCCAGCACAGAACTGAGAAAATAGGAAGCAGGCTCCAATCTTACCCAAAGAACTATTGGTAGCTGATTACTGCTGTATGAGGCGGAGCTGATCTTCTTTAAGGGAGTGACTCTAGATAGGTTGACTAGACCCCAGTGAATGAACTTGTACCGAGGGACATGTGGGCACACTAACTTGACATGATAGAACTTAACACAATGACAGAATGCATGAAATATGGTAGGGGGTGTGGTTGGGGATGGGAGTATATAGGCGATTAAGGTGTTTGATAATAAATACACAAAAATTCAATTAAAATGTGAAAAACTGATATTTTAAATTATTTACAATTTTAATGTAATTAAAACAGCAACGTGAAGTATTTTCCTTTGTTTTATACTACAAAAAATATCCCAAAGTTACATAATTGTCAAGCAGTTAGTCAATAAATACATTTGTGAATATCCTTTTGTTAAATTTTTAATAACTACATGATTAAAAGAAGCATTTCACCAAATTTAACATATTCAGTAACACATTTCAGAGCAAGAGTACATCTCTTTCACAAGTGGGTGCAAGGTTGTAGGTTCAGTTGATTTCATGCAGTTATACAATACTGAAGTCAGTATAAGCCCTGTAAGACATAAAATTGAATGAGTTTTTTAATTTTTATAAAAGATCTCCATTTCATTTTAGAATATATTTTTCCTTGGCCAGGTGTAGTGGTGCACGCCTTTAATCCCAGCACTCGGGAGGCAGAGGCAGGCATCTCTAATCTGTATGCATCTGATTATTACTATTCATAATCAGGTGCACTTGGATCCTTGGCACCTGTGTATGTCTATAAAGTCATGAATACCCTTTTAAAATAAATGAATCTCAGCAGAGCATAGAAATTACACTATGAATTCAGACATTTTAGTCCATGAATCTTACATTCAGCATCTAGTCCAGTTGCTGGTATCAGGACTGTCTCTACAGCCCTGGCCACCCCATCTTTTTCTCAATAGTCAATACAGTGGTGCTATTTTCCAGTAAAAGTGAAAGAAGCTTGTGGACTCACAGAACTTCATGCTTAGAATGGGATCTCATCAAGAGCATTCCCTATGTATTCTATTAAGAAAGTCCACTCAGTGGGGCTGGAGAGATGACTCAGTGGTTAAGAGAACTGACTGCTCTTGCAGAGGATCCGGGTTCAATTCCTAGGACCCACATAGCAGCTAACAACTGTCTGTAAATCCAGTTACAGGGAATCCAAAGTCCTCTTCTGACCTTTGAGGCATTTCATGACATGGATGCACTCATATACATGCAAGCAATACACTCATATACATAAAATAAAAGTTACAAATAAAATAATTTTTAAAACAAGAAAGTCCACTCGGTAGCCGGGAAGTAGAAGTTTTCCCAGGTCATAGTATCTGAGTCCTTTTACACTAGTTTGAGCACAGCTTAAGATTTAAATACATTGCATGTGATCTAAAATTCAATGAAATGTTTTACTATCTAAGGAAGAGATCAAAAAAAAATATATGTAGTGGCCAATGTCTGAGATCTTTGAAGAAATCTATGAGCAACTCTTTTGCTCTTAAGAAGAAAATTAGAAATTCAAGAAAATGAATTTCAGAAATTCAAAGTAAAATTATATATAAAATTTATGTACCATAGGGTATAAGGAAGTTATAATCTAGTCAAGACAAAATTCAAAAATTTACCCAAATGTTTAGAGGTTTAGACAGAAACTTCTTTGTGGTATATTTATATAACCTTATTCTTAGACTCTCCATGATTAAAGGGAACAAACTCAGGCCACTAATCCTAAGCTTTTCATATTTCATTACTAACTGATCATATTTATACAAAAAGGGGAAAGCATGCTTAATAGCATCTAATCAGCATTATTAACAGATAATTAAAAATGTAAACTATATGTGTCTATCAAGACACAAAATTGAACATTTCTCCTTTCATCGATAATTATATGATAATATTATGCTAATATGGTTTTATTGAAAGTGTTTTCACAGTTTTAGGAATGAATAAGATTATGATGGTCTATTTTAAAGACAAATGAGAATTTTTCTACTAAACACCTAGAAGTAATTTTATTTTCTCTCATTCATATATTTTACCAATATAAAATATAAAAGGTAAATAAAGTGATGTGATTTTTAATAAATGCCGCCAGGAACATTTGCTTCTGCATTGTAGGAAATCAGTAACATTATAAAAATATATTAATCAGAAGAAATATTCTTTCACATTTTATGAAATCAGAATTACAGAATGGTGTATGTGAAATAAACTGAGAAAACTTTAAATCTTCTAGACCATGGCAATTTTCTCTTTTTTAAGATGGGATAATGCTTGAAAATGTCTCTCTGGAAACTTTGAGCAAAAATAACCTCTAAAACCTGATCTGAATGAATACCCATTTGTCATAAACACAAATATGTGTAACAGTTAATGCATTGCTAAAAACACTATCGAAAGCCACGGGTGGAGCTCTACCCTGGGGACTATGCCTTTGAGGCCGTTAGACATTTTGATAGTGTTATGTTGATACTGTGGTGACTATTTCATGTATCTTTTAAAGGGGAAAATGGAGAGGAAGAAGGATTGTGTAACTAACAACTGGCGGGCTCAAGCTTCAAATTCAGGCAGGTTTACCTGCAACTTGATTCTCCATTGCACTGCTCAGTGCTCATATACGTCTGTGTGACTCTCATATATTAAGATGAATTAAGTTATTGGGGGAAAGGGTGTGTTATAAAACACGATTTCTTCCGATTTATCCTGTGAGTGGTGTCACAAGCCCCTTTTACAACTGAAGTTCCAGGGGAAATATAGGGAAGGGGGGTGAAGGAGATAGTAATTAATTTTGATTCTGTGGAATTAAATTGCAAATATGTGCATCGAATATTCTGTTCTATGATGTGGAAGGGGAAAGGTAACACAAAGAGAGAAGTAATTAAACATTTTCACTCACAGGTACCTGAACTACTCTATCCTATCTTATATCAAAAAATTGTCTTTCATATATAAAAATGTGGGACTAAAATCTATGTTAGATAGACAAGGAGAGAGGGGGAAAATTCTGTGAGAGAAAAAAATGTTACAGGTGATCTATGATTTTTAATTCTAATATTCAATAGATGATATCTTTTTCAATAAAGAAATGTGCTTCGATGATTGTCACCCAAGGCAATCCCCTGGTTTTAAATCAATCATTCTTTTAAAAATTCTGATAAGGAAAAGTGTATAATTATAACTGTAAGAACTCCTTAGTGAATCTGCAATGAATTAACCATGGCTTGTTTGAAGCAGGATAGGAGTAAATGAACATCATTGAAAATAGCAAGAAATACCCAAAAGCTTTTATTTTTCATCATTTCCAAAGTAAAAAGCTATATCTTCTGTTTAAATGCATGCATTGGATGTCAATATGTAATTATCCACTCCCCTCTAGAAAGCTATAAAATTGATGTATATAAACATCTTTCAAGAAAAAAAAAATCAATGGATCTAATGTCAAAGGGAATGAAATTCCAATGTGTGCCATCTTTCATCTTTTCCATGGTTTTGGTGCTGAAGATGCTCCCTTAAAAAGACAAACATACCTTGATTAACAACAAAATTAATTCACATCAAATTTGCCATATAATCATGAAGTAAATAAATTAAAAATATTAAAATCAAATGTATACATATAAATGAAACAAAATTGTTGCTTATTTCACTGACACCTCCACTTTAAACTTCTGACCAGGGTTCTATGAAAGATCTATAGTCCCCCCACATACATATTCAGCTTTCTCTGCATTTTGATGTTATCTTTGGATTTTTGTACTTACATTTTCCTCTCCTTTCCTTTGTTTTCATTCCTTTTTATTGGTTTATTTTACTTTTAATTATGTGTACAAGTCTATGTGTAAGTATGTGTGCATGAGTCAAGGTGCTCACCAAGGCCTGACTAGGGTGTGAGAGCTCCTGGAGCTGGATGGTAGGTGGATGGGAGTCACCTGATGTGGGTCTGGCAGAGACGTACACTGTCTTAAATACCAAGCCATCTCTCCAGTCCTTCGTTTTCTCCTGTCACCTATTTATCTATCATATACCTACCTGTCTATAGTCTCTGTGTAGCTAAACGTCCATCTACCTACCATCTTCCCACTTATCATACATTATCCATGGTAGTTGGTTTTGTGCATTGTCTTGAATGGTGCAGGAAGAGAAGTGCTCAGGAAATGGTGAAACTTTATTCTGTGTGCATATGTGGGGTATTTTTGGATAACTTTAGCACTGAGGTCAATGGTCTAAGTAACAGACTCCCTAATGTTTGATACTCATTTAATTATACGATGGACTAATTAGAATAAAAGGTTGATTCTCCACTAAATAGAGGGGATTCCTCCTCCCTAATTACTTTCACCTGAGCCATGGGTGATTGGTTTTGTTTTGTTTTCCTGCTCTCAGACACACATTGGAATATCAGTTCTTCCTGGAGTTGAACTTCCTTCTTTTACACCATTGGGTACTTCGAGTCCAAGGCCTTTGGACTCAGACTAGAATTATGCTCTCAGCTCTTCTGGTTTCCTGGCATACTTACAGATTTTAGAATTTAGTCTTTCTTGATTTGTGTTACTATAATAAAATTGTATAAATTAGATGGCTTGCAGAGACCACTTATTTCTCATAATTCTGAAGCCTGTGCAGCATAACGTCAAGGTTCTGGCAGTCAGTGTTAGCAAACTGGAGCATGTTCTCTGGTTGATTTCTTGTACATTTCCTTTTATAAAGATCTTTGTGTCAATCATGAGGCCTCGTCCCTCATGAGCTAATCAACAACCCCACATGATCACATTAAATATTAAAATTTCCACACATTTATTGTGGGAGATTACACCATCCAGACGATAGATACCTCCATCGTCCTCTGAAACAGATGTTTGCAATATTTTTCTATGACGACAACATCCTATATTTTCCTGTTCTCTAGGAGAGCCCTTTAAATACAGATTACAGCACCAAAATGGATTTAAAGGAACAGTGTTTTAAAGATGAGTTGTCGGAATAATTTCTTGGTTTGGGGAATTGGCTCTCTGATTTGATTAGATTTAAAGGTACTAATGGCTCTGACTCTATGGCCAGTACCAAAGAGAAGCCTGAAAGTCCATGGCATAAATATGATACTTTTTGTCAAACTGATGAATATAAGACCTGCTTTTGCTTCTAATATTGTGGGAAAAGTATGAGTAGGGATGACAAACTTTGTGATTAACATTTCCAACTTAGAGACCACATGGGTGACCTAAGCTTCTATATATACTGTAAAGGAGGCACTTCCTTCCAGGATAATCAGAATCGAAGATTCTTTAAGATATGAACATAGATCTGCATAATGTACTTGAATGAATTATAATACAAGTAAAGGTGTAGCCTTACAGTGTGCCTACCTTCCAAATGAGGACACTGATTGGGACATATCCTAAAAGTTGATGGGGAGCTGGAGAAATGGCCAGTAGTTAACAGTACTGGCTGCCCTTGCAGAGGACCCAGGTTCAATTCCTCCAAGGCACATGGTGAGTAACAACTGTGCTTAACTCCAGTTCCAGGGGATCTGGATCCGATGTCCTCTGCTGACTTCTGCAGGAATTGCACCGTATGGGTGTACATACACACATGCAGACAATACATTCATACACATAAAATAAAAATAATAAATAAAAAAACATTTTAAAGGTCAATGGGACTCTATGGGAAGACTGATGGATTTGGTGACTTTGAAGTTCACAATTCTCATTACTTTATTTTGCCTATGAGGAAGATTTTTTTCATCTTCAGGAGAAGCAGGGACTCCATCCCCATCTGGATGGATTAAGTCTGCAAATTTTCATAGCCTCCTGTCTTGTAATGGCCATAGAAGACAATGCTGAGTTTGGGGGAATACACCCTCCAAGCTCCTCTTTTCTGCATGACTACTTGAAGATACAAATATAGCTTATATTTAGATAAAATGCATTCCATTTGAGGTATGTGGACAGTACCTGAGCAGTGTGTATAGCATGAAAAATAAGGGTAAGGGAGCATAGTCAAGGGACCATAAAACTGAATCAGGTCAAATTTACTAATATGTACTCGTCATACTGTGCGTATTAATTCCGTCAGTTGAAATCTTCTTCATAGCTCAGAGTAAGCAAGCACTTAAACAGTATACTTAGCTAGTTGAGCGAAACATGGATCCAAAGGTGACCTGCCGTGAATGGCATGGAAATGCCAGATCTGCCCTAGTGGACTATATGGGAGGAATTGAAATGCTTTGTAAGATTGAAATGCGAGCCTAGATGTACTTGAGACCTTTTCAAGTAGGGAAGGTTTAAATGTTACACTTTTCCTTATACTGGTAAGAAATGAAAGTGTGTGCATGACCTCTGCATTCTTGAGGAATCTCTGTTTGCTTTTACAAATAGTTCAGAACTTACAGCAGGCATTATGGGCCAGGAATTGGAAAGTCTAAATGGCTTGGGTATACTACTTGGCTTCTAGTGTGATGGCGCCATTTACTGGCACTCAGTCATCAAAGACAAGGTGGGCTTCATTCTTATGGTGGACAAGATAGACAAGAGTACCAGCAACTGTAGACTGTCTAATCCTCACAGACGGATGACACTGGTTACCTGATCATGACATTACTGTATTATTAGAAGATCTGTGTATGCAAAAAAGATTTCTAGTTGTGCTGGATAGCTTTAGTGTCAATTTGACACACCTGGGTTGAGGGAGCCTCAATCGGGAAATTGCCTCTATTGGACTGGCCTGTGGCCATGTCTGAATGGCATCTTCTTGATGAGTGATGTGGGAGGGCCCAGCCCACTATGGGTGGCACCACCCCTGGGCAGGTGGGCCTGTATTGCATAAGAAAGCAGGCTGAGTAGGGGCCAGGGGAGCAAGCCAGTAAGCAGCGTTCCTCCATGGCCTGTGCTCCAGCTCCTGCTTCCAGGTTCCTGCCCTGAGTTCCTACCTTGGGCTCCCTGATGAACTACAACCTGGGAGATTACTGTAAGCTGAATAAACCCTTTCCTTCCCAAGTTGGTAGTGGTCAGAGTGTTTTGTCACAGCAATGAAGAAATAAACTAGGACTCTAGTACACAGGAAAAGACATTTTTAACTCAAATTATACAAAGAATTGCAGCTTCTGACCCAATTTCCTATTTATAGACACAGAAACCCTTGAACGAAAGGGTGGCTAAAATTTACTGGAATAGGCGTATTAAACTGTGAGAATCCCCATGTTGATTATTTGACATTTAGGAAGGCATCATGGCTCGTGCTCTAGCTTCCTTTCTGTCACTCTGATAAAGCGGTCAGAGTAAATGTAACTCAAGGGAGGAAAGGGTTCATTTCAGCTTACAAGTTAAAGTCCATTGTTGAAGGAAGTCAGGGCAGGAGCCCAAGCAAGAACTTGAAGCAGAAAGCCTGGGTGAGTTCTGATGGCAGGGTCTGCCCCAGGGTCTGCTTCTCTGGTTTTCTTGTACACTACAGGAGCTCCTGCCCAGGGAAATGTGTTGCTTACAGAGGGTTTGACCCTTCTATTTAAAATAGCAGTCAAGCCAGCTGCCTATAGACTTTCCCAGAGGCCAATCAGATCCCAATCCTCAGTTTAGGCTTTCCTCTCAGATAACTCTAGAATGTGCAAGTTGACAGTTTAAGCTAACTAAGATCATTGGCAATTCCAAAACAATGGGAGACACTAGAAGTTTCTCTATTTAGAAAAATAGTTCTACATAACTAAGTGCTTTATAGAGATTAATGTCATTACTATGGATTGGAAAGATGCAGGGCTGGTAATTCCAACTACACGAAGATTCCACTTGCCTATTTGGTTTGTGCAGAAGAAAGATGGATCTTGTAGAATCTTGTAAATTGTTATTAAGATTAAGCTGAGCAGGATTTCAATGAAATCCTAGATTTTAATGAAATAGTGGATTTCTACCACTATCCCAGATGTGGTTGCAATACTTGAGCAATTGAACCCATTGTTTTCTACTACTATTCAGCTACTGGCCTGTACTTACCCATCAGAAGCAATTTGCTTTCAGTTGGCAAGGCCAATAACAAACTGTTATCCTTTAGAAGCCCATCAATATTTCAACCTTTGGTTGCTATTTAGTTCCCAAAGATTTTGATCATATTTTCCCTCTATAAGCTGTCAGAATTGTCCATTATATGTTTGTATCCAGCTGATTGAAACTTGTGAGGAAGTAGCAAATACTTTAGACACATTAGTAAGAACTTTGAGTCAGAGGTTTGGAAACAACTCTATAATTCAGGGGCTTTATACTTAAATTGCTAGTGGTGGAATACGGCACAATATGTTTAAGTAACACTTTTAAGGTAAAGGATAAATTGTTGTAGCTAGCCCATCCTAGAAACAAAAAAACAAGACACAGCACCTGATACATATCTTTGGTTTTGGAAGTCTCTTATTCAGATGAATGTTTTTACTCTGACCCACCTAACTGAGAGGCTGCTAGTTTTTCCTGGTTTCCAGGACAAAAGAAGGCTGCAAAATGTCCAGGTGACTATGTAAGATCTTCTCCATCTGACTCACATGATCCAGTAGATCAAAGGAAACTGATTCTCTACCTTTAGCACAAGTTGAAATATCTGGTCTTGAGTCTCCAGCCCACTAGACTTCAGACTCCATGCAGCAAACATAATTGGGAACCCAAGTATTCTGATATTGAGTGTAGATTTTAATACTTAGGAGAGTTCAAATTTATAGCTAAAATATGATAGAGATCTATTACCAGTCAATTGTTTTCTACAGAAATATATAGTTCTATCTAGTTCTACTAGATTATCTATCTATCTATCTATCTATCTATCTATCTATCTATCTATCTACTATCTATCTGTCTATCTATCATCTATCCATCAATCGATCTATCCATCTGTCTATCATATATCTATCTATCTATCCTACCTTGGACTATCGTCAACATCTCTCTGTGTACAATGTGTATGCTGTGTGAAGTTCTACACTAATCAAATAAGAGTTGTTTTGCACGTGCTGTCAGAGAAAGAGGTTATGCTTCCTCTGTCTTTGTTAACACGGCTTAAAAAAAATTGAGAGCATTTAAAAGTAACTATCCTCAAGTAACAGCAAATTTGGATTTGTCTATGAAATATTTGCTACATTTTCATCAGAATCTATTACAGCTACTTTTCAGGCTGTATGTTCTCACTTCACACAATTACCTATGTAGAATGGCAATGTTGGCTTTCAATTTAAGTACCCAAATCCAGGCCTAAGACTTACTGCCCAAGTATCCCCAAGTAAATCATTCACTCACATTGAACCAATTTGCTATCTATGAAATGTATGCAAAATGTCACCTACATCTAAGTTGTTAGACACAGGGCCTTGTACTTAAGATCTCTACAAATAATATTAGCATTTGTCAATTACCTTTATCATGTTTTTATGAAGGACTCTTTAATTCTGCAAAATTTTAAGTTATTCTGTTTTGCTAACTTATTCATCCACTAAGTTATCATGTAATAGCATATGTTAATATTTTTATCCCAAATCTCTATCAAAATTGTCAGAATTTCATTTTAAATCTTATCATATTAAATTGCCATAAGGGAGAGTAATGCTTAATTCCCTTATACTTAAAATCCACATATGATTTTACATAAACTTTTTCCTAGTAACAAGTTTCTTTTCTTCTTCAAATTTCTCTTCCCATTTGTGCTAATTAAGACTAAGAGAAGTTAGTTTCTTCACAGTGTTGCACTTGTGGAGTTAGAAATGTGTGGCCTCCAGTTGCTGTGGGTCATTGTTGGTGTCAGTCCCAGAGACCTACAACTGTGGAAGACAAGGGGATAGAGCCAGGGTTCTCAATGTCCCATCTCCCTCAAATGCTCCCTCTGATCTCAAACTAATCTGTACACAGAGCTCTAAGTTGTTTAACAATATGATGTGCTTGGCCCTTTTCACATCAGTTTGTATAGATTATTCCTTTTAAAAAGAGCATAGCTAACTGACCTTAGATAATTTTGACTAGAGATTTTCAAGAATTAGTCTTTATCTTGAAAATAAAGATGAGGGTATTAAATGCTATTATTAATTTTCCCTTTGTCTTAACACAAGAGAAGTATCATGCTGTAAGTGGAGAGTGCCAGTCCTTTGCAGCACATTCCTTTGGTCCTCAGGCACACCACTTGATGAAGGTGCTGATGAGCGATAAAGGCAAAGAATTCTATATATCTCTTTGCCTTCTCATCTCCTGTAGGCATGGGGAATGCACTTTACTAAACTCAAATGTCAGAGCTCTGTTCTGCAGCCCAGCGTGACAGCTCAGCAGTGTGCAGTTGCACACTTAAGCAGAATTGCCTGCCTAGCCAAGTGTCTAGAAGAGATTAATGGCATCCGTTTATTCTAAATAAATCCATCTTCAGGCCGTGTCTCCAATTGTTTGCCTAGTTGTATGCAGGACTCCTTGAAAGGTCCTGGAATAAGCATAAAAGAAGAATGGATTTTTTAAGGCAATTATCTTCAGTCAATAATAATTAGTCAATGTGGAGACTGATTGGACACATGTCTCCAACTCATTCTGAAGTCCCCCAAAATTAAGATTAAATTAGACTTCATTTGTTTTCCAACTCAAAAGCATTAGGGTGTTTTACCAGGTTGTCATGTGGTATGTTTTGATAAGCATTGAAATAGTTCCTTCTAACCGGTAACTAAAGGCAGATCTGTGTTCTCCTGTTTAACTCTGTCATGTCACTCCATCCTTTAGGAATGCTTGACCAAATTCACTTCTCATTTTCCAATCCACCAGAAATATTATTCCAGATCCTTACTGGCAGGATACAGTTTGTTTACTATTAACAATTAAATTATGTCTTTGCTATTTCTTCCTATTTTCTTCTGTATAAATTTCAAACACTGGAGAATCTTCACCAGCAACTCTGCTGAGTTGTCCAAACAAGCTAATTCTCCTCACTCAGATCCTCCGGTCAGGCCTACCTTTGTACCACTAACATTCTTTGATGACAGATTAGGTGAGATTTGACATGAGTCCTCTCCAATTAAACTGAAGAATTATCTTGAGCTTGGACCAAATCTTGTCTTCATCATACCAGCTCTTGCACAATGCTTAGTTTTTGATTAACTAATTTAAATATAGTTTTTCATTCTCCATTACAATCAAGAAATGAAGATTTTTACATTAAAGTACACATTATTTGTTGATTTTTTAAACAACGTTTGATGATTTCAATTTAAATTTACACTGGAATGTAGACCAAGTAGTTATAAAATTGGGAAAATGATTATGGTGTGATGAGTTGTCATTTAATCACCGACATTCAAATGGATGTAACACACGACACTTCCCCCCCATCTTTATGAATTTCCATACATAAGTAAGTGGATGATGTGTGGCAAGCTTGGGAAAGGACTCAGCTTATTAAACTGTATGTGGCAATCACAACTGGGGTCATGAAATTGAATGTGAGCATCACAGAAAATATACTAACAGTAAAAGTTTATGTCAGTGCAACAACAACAAATAATGCAAAATGTGCATTGACTCTTAGTGTTCTTGTGATGCTCACCTCTTTGCATCACACAACCTCACTGTGGTCTTGGCTTTGAATGTACATACATAATACACGTGCTGTAACATGGTAGGATGTCAGTGAACAGTACCAGAAACATCTTGTCACAGATTTGAGAAAGCCATGTGATATAAATCTCATTGTTCATTATATATAAAAAGTTTCTTCTCTTAATGAAGCATCATGGTTAATATTTTTCTACTATCATTCCTTAGAATAGAGATATCAAATTAAGGTACATTTGGATTGTATCATATTGACATGTTCAGTTCTAAAAGTTGATGCTTGAGATACTAGTTTAAGTTTAGTTTTAAAAAGTCATTCAATAAGTTTTAGCTTGGGTATAGAACAAAATTTCTGATTTAAGAAATGTCTGTGCAGAAACTTCTTTATGATGTGTTTATGTTAGGCAGCACTCCCAGTATTGACCTTAAAATCAAAATATTGATCTACTTTGCAAAAACATTACAGATGTTCTGTGTCATGCAGTATCAAAGCTGTAGGTAGGAGTTTACCAGAAGTGGGTGTATAGTTGAGTAAGATGGTTTGGGTGGGATGTTCTGTGTGATATATACACACAGAAAAAAATCAACAATTTTTTTAAAATGTATTATATTTGAGGAGGAAGCATAAAAGTTTACGTCATGTCAATTAGTAGAGGTGATGAACATTACCATGGGAATCTATCTGATGACTTTATAGACATACACAGGTGCCAAGGATCCAAGTGCAAATGATTATGACTAGTAATAATCAGATACATACAGATTAGAGATGCATGCGCCAACATCTCAGTGTTAGAGTGTTAGTAGCATTAAAACTGTAGGAAACAGCATATTTTAAAATGAAATGGAGATCTTCTTTAAATGTTAAATACTCATTCAATTTTATGTCTTATGGGGATTATACTGAGTTCAATATTGTATAACTGTATTGATTCAACAGTGAACCTAGAAATTTTATAGCCACTTTTGTAATAAAAAATAACATTAAAAAATAATTAAAAAATAAAGAAAAATAAGTACCCAAGCACGTCATTAGTATGAAAATTTTATTTTTTCTCCCTACAAGCTATTGCTGGCCTGGAACTCACTATGCAGAACAGGCTGGCCTTGATCTCACAGAGATCCACCTGCCTCTACCTCCCAAGTGCTGGGATAAAAGCATGGCTACCATGCCTGGTTCTAAAATAAATTTCTTAATGATTTATTAACAGTAAATGTTTTGTTTGTATCACTCCTATTTTATAATGTCAGTAAAATGTTGCAGATGTGAAAGGGCTCATGAGTGGGAATGTTAAGATTCCCTAAGACAGAGAGCACAAGAACAATGTGCCAATGTGACGTGGATTAGTTTATGCAAAGCAACTACACCAGGCAGCATGGGCTTCTTCCAAGATTCACTGTCATGTCATCTGTGAATTCTTGACACTGGAGAAATTCTGACATAGCTTGTGCATGCTGTCACCATTCCTGTGAATCCATAGGTGTAACTGGCCAGCTTTCTGCAAAACACTTTCCTTTTTGGTCATTGACTACCTCTGAATTAAATATCAGACATCGTTGGACCTAACAGACATCTCCAGAAAACTCCACCCAACCACCAAAAATTACACATTCTACTCATCAGTTATGTCAGGTCACAACAGAATAGAAAGCAGCAGCAAAAGAATCTCTAATAATGACACAAACTCATGGAGATTCAGCAGCACACTCCTGAATGATGAATGGGTCAAAGAAGAAATCAAGTAAGAAAAGAAATAAAATTGTTCCTGGAACTAAATGAAAATAATAATACAACACAAAAAATGCTCTGGGAAACTTTAAAAACAATTCTAAGATGGAAGTTTATAACTCTAAGTGTCTACATTAAAAATAAATAAATAAAAAAAAACAGAACCAGCACAAGTAAATGACTTAATGGTACAACTCGAGAATCTGGAAAGGCAAGAACAAACCAAACCCAAGGCAAGCAGGGGAGTAAACAGCTAATTACTTACTCATACTAATCATTATCAAATAATTTGATTCATCATTCTCTCCAGGTAAATGATAGGACTTTATTTTCCTGCACTCTAGAAATTGTGTTTATGTCATTTGTTTAGTTCAATAAAATTTAGGTTGTGTCAGTTATCATTTCTTGTAAGAACAAACAATAAACTGTTATTTTTTTCCCATTTCTATGACTGGTAGCATTAAATAGAAAGGAATTCCATCAGGCTGAGTGATGCAGTGAACAGGACCCAGGAAGAGCCTCTCATCATACTGAGATTAGCATGAAGTGACAGAGACATAAAGAATCTTTCTCTAAGCCACAGAGATTGTCTGTGTATAACGGGTAAGATGGGGCGGGGGGAGAAAGGGAGTTTTTATTGTTATATATTAGTTATGTTAGGTTGCCAGGACAAAATGTCTAACTAATTATGGTAAACTGCATTACTTTCTCTTACTAACAATATGTATTTAAAGAGTAACATTGATCATTGTCATCACTTTAGAGACTCAGGCTGATGGACATCCGTCTTCCATTATCTCTGCATCAGGAAAAGGAGGTTTGAGTCAATGCTGCCTTACACAGTGTAATCACATCTCCAAAGTAATAGTATTTCTATTTCATTGGCCCAAGTCAATCACACAACTGCATCTGATGTCAAATTAGTAAATACGACATTTTTGTCTTTTGGCAATGCAATATAAGCTACTCTGTATAACTTAGGGGAAGCCTGGAAACATTTCCTAAGATCCTCTTTTAGAAAACAAAAGAGAATAGTGTTGTAGAGAACACCAACCACTCCCTGGAAGTGGTAACCAGCAGACAAGTGAGCACCTGTGGGAGTCATGGCTGCTTGTGGTGAGGATTGGGAACAGCTGCTTCTCCACTGCCAACTGAGAAGTGAGGGAATGGAGGGAGTTCCTAAAGGAGGCAATCCCCACACAGCTTTGGCAAGCACGTTCTTCCATGTCATGCTGAGGTGTTCAGCTCTCTAAACTTATGATGGCAGTTTCTCTGTCCTTTTCCAAGGGCTTTCCAAGGCTTCTTCTTCTGTCTCCTCCATGTTTATTAAACCTTAATTCTTGCATAAATTTGTATTTGGAATACTTAAAATGAATATTTCCTGATACCCCTCCCAAAGCATACAGTGATATATCAGAATCAACAAAGATAGCATGTTCTCAGAAGGAGGAGGCTCAGAATGTTTACGACTAGCTCTAATGACTATCACATATGGCTTTCCCAGGGTAAATGCATTTTTGGTGTTTCAGAAACATAACAAAGTCCTACCAAGTCCAACATCAAGTTCCCAGGTTTGGTTCTGTGGGTGATGTGCTACAATAGCAAACTGAAAAAAGGAGGCATAACGTAGATGTTTTGATATTATCTCTAGAGATGCTAGTTGCTTTATCACTCTTAAATGAAATCAAGAAAAATGATAGAAAGTAAAAATAGATGTGGTCTCATTGTTTTCCAAAATTTACACAAGAGCACATTAGAGACACAAAAACTGTAATTTTTCCTCTTGACCTCTGGGCCTTCATATGTTCCATGATAAATTTTTTCTCAACAAAATTTTGACCCATTGACTGTATACTTTCAAGGCCAATGAACTGTCACAACTTCTTGGGGGAAGGTGTTTTGGTTTTCATTTTTTGTTGTTTTGGGTTTTCTTTCAGAGATGAGTCTTCCTATAGCCCTGGCTGGACTATCGGAATCTGCAATGTAGATCAGAACAAACCCCAAAGGAAGTAAATAGAAAAAGACAATAAAAATAAATGTTGAAATTAATGAAACAGAAAAGAAAATGCAGTACATGGAATCAATATAATGAAGATTTGGCTCCTTGAAAAGATTAACAAGACTGATCAAGCAACCAATCTAACCAAAAGAAAGAGATGGAAGACCAAAATTAATAAGATTAGAGATGGAAATGGAAACCCTATAAAATATATTGAGGAAATATAGAGAGTCATACTGCATACTTTTACAAATATTTCACAACACTTGAAATTTTTAAAAAAATCAGAATGAGTTTTTAGAATTATGTGTACTGCCAACGTTAACTCAAGATGAAGTAAATAATTTAAACATATCCATAAAAACCAATGAGAGAGGAGTACTTAAAAATTTACCAACCAAAGAAAAAATGCCCAGAGCCAGAAAAGTTAATTTCAATGATCTTCAAATCATGCTGTAAAATATTAACCAAAGGAACACTTCCAATTTCATGTTACCAAGATGGTGTTTTCCTGATACCAAAAATGAATAAAGACCCAACAAAAAAAGAAAACTATAGGGAAACTATATGAAGAACATAGCTGAAAAAACATTCAATAGAATACTTGCAAACAGAGTTCAAGAACACGTCAGTAAGATCATCCACCATGATACAGTCAGCTTCATCGCAGAGATTCAGAGGTGATTCAATATATGTAGATCAATAAATGTAGTAAGCCATATATATATATATATATATATATATATATATTCACACAGAAACCATTGATTAGCTCATTAGATACAGAAAAGACCTGTGACAAAATCCAACAGTCCTTCATGATAAAAGTCCTGGGGAATCTAAGCATAGAAGGGACATAACTCAACATAATAAAGGCAATATACATGTCCACAGCCAACATCATGCTAAATGGAGATAAATGTAAAGCATTTCCTTTAAAATCAGGAACTAGACAAGGAAGCCTACTCTCTACTTTCCCATTCAACATAGTGCCTGAAGTCTTAGCCAGGGCAGTCAGATATGTGAAGCAGCTGAGAGGGTGCAGATAGGAAAGGAAGAATTTGGAGTGATGAGGAACTAATGTGGAACTAATGAACTAAGATCTCAGTATAACTTAGTTCTCTATGGTAGTTCACTAAATGCTAAAAACTGTATTTGACAAGATCCTTAAGGACTCCAATGGTTAGTATTCTTGCTGATACATGTAGAAGGAACAGTTGGGATTTTGGCAGCTTCTACTTGTAGTCAAATCCTAAAGGCCACTCTGAGCTTATTCTCCGCCTGAAATAAGTGAGGTAGGTAGCCACAAAAACCAGTCTGTGAGCACCTTTAAAAATGCTGCCTCTTGCATGATCTTTCAGGAACACCTGCTGCCATGTGACTTATTTATTAAAAGAGTTAAGATGGCACTGGCATTAGCATGTGACTGGGAACGTCACAATCCCTCACTTTACCGAAAGTATCTGCTTTTTGTTAAACCCTGACTGTTTAAATGTCCTATAATTATCTAAGGGATGTGTATACCTCTGTGCTGGAAGTCTGAAATCCAGCAATATGACTATTGCCAAGGGATGATGTGAAAAATATTCAACAACCTTTAAGAAATCAGAACAGGTTCGCCCAGTCCCGAGGTCCACTCATAATAAAGAATAACTTCCTCCACATCTTGAGTATGGTTTCAGTCTTCTCAACTGACCAAGTCAGTCTACGGTTAATATCTGAAGCAAAAGTATCCTTATTTCTACATACATAAAAGACCCTGGACAGAAAACTTCTCAAACTTATAAAACTCATTAGCAAATTTGCAGGACACAAATGAAGACATAACAATAGATAACTGTCGCCAGAGCTCTCTGGGTCTCTTGCGCCATCAGGCAAACCATATAACATATCTTTATGTGCATTTATTATTATCATCGTTGGGGAGAGAGTGGAGTGACTAACAAGAAATGAACACCCCAAGCTTAGTTCTGTTGACTCAGCTCCACACCATGCATCTCTGCCTTCTGGGCTGCAGCTCAGAGCCCGCCATATCAGATCGCTCCAACCACGACAAGCCCATAGTCACCACTAGCTTTTGCCCATGCCTCAGGGGCCAGCGGTCTTGCCCCAGGTCCATAAGTCCCAGGCCATTCTCTCCTTGAGTATGCCTGGCTGCTGCATATTCCCTATGCCCGTCGGTTCCTGGCAGCTTGCAGCTTCCATCCCAAGATGGCTCCCAGCAGCCCCTCTGTATTCCCTTCTCTGCGCAGGCCCTGCCCCTTGGAGGAACCAGTCACCTGGGTTGTATACCTGGTTAGTATACCTTCCTGTATACTAACAAACAATATAAGGGAAACAATTCCATTCACTATAGTCTTCAAAAACACAAAGTAAAATATCTGAGAGTAAATCTAACTAAGGAAGTGAACTATTTGTACAATGAGAGCTTTAAGGCACTGAAGAAAGAAACTGACTTTACCAGTAGATGGAAAATCCCCCCATATGCATTGATTAGTAGGAAAAATAGTGTGAAAATGGAAATTCCATCAAAAGCATTATCCAGATTTTGTACAACTCCATCAAAATTCTAGTGAAAAATTTTAATCCTAAATTGCATATGGAAACAGCAAAGACAAGGGATCGCTGTAACGATTCTGAGCAATAAAAATGCTGCTGGAGATATCACCATCCCTGATTTCAAGTTATATCAGAGAGCTATGGTAATAAAAACACCCAGGTACAAGTATCAAAATAGACCCATTGATCAATGGGAAAGAATTGAAGGCTCTCATGTAAACTCACACTTCTATAGTCACCTGAGTGTTTGACAGCATCTTCACAAGTGGAGCTAATCTAACTGAATATCTGCACGTGGAAGAATGAAACTAGAGAGCCTTGTTTTCGCCTTAGCACACTACTCAACTCCAAATAGATCAAGGACCTCAACCAAGTCTTAATGCTCTGCATCTGATAATATAGGCAAGAGGGAATATATTTCAACATGTAGACACAGAACACGATCCCAATAGTACAGGCATTAAGAAACACAGTTAACAAATGATACATCATGAAACTAAAAAGCTTCTGCACAGTAGAAGACACCATTATTCAAATGAAGAGGCAACCTTCAGAGTGAGAAAAAATGTTTACCAGCTAAAGATTTCACAGAGAGCTACTATCTAGAAAATATAAAGAAAATAAAGAGGGCCAGGCATGGTGGCATTCACCTTCAATACCAGCACCAGGGAGACAGAGATAGAAGGATCTCAGTAGATTCAAAGTCAACCTGATCTATGTCACAAATTCTCTGTCAGTAAGGGCTATGTAGTGAGACATCCCCCCCCCAAAAAAAAAACCTCAGAAAACTGAATCAAAATGCAGCAAAACAACAAAACAACAACATCAAAAAACTGTACTCCAAGAAAGCAAATAGCTGAATTAAAAATTTGGGCACAGACCCTGAGGCATTGGCTCCCTTCTATAGAGTGAGCCATAAGTCCTGTTAGAAAGCTCTTCATTATCCTCAAAACAAAAGTGTCACTATTGTACAAAGGGATATTTTGCTGGATGGATCATTGTTGCTGTTCATCAGTTTTACACCTGGGTAGGATCATTGACTGGTTTTCTCCCTTGAAAGTCTGCATAGCACCTTCAGATACCGTGAGAGTTAGTTTTCAGTGTGGAGGCTTCCAGGACAGTTTCAGCTCAGATTCTAAAATGCCTGTGTCCAAATCATGCAGTGTCTTCAGCAATAGAAACTTACCATCAAGTTGTGGGGTACAACCAAGGGCTATGACAATAGCCTATATTGATTTGGGAGTCTCTAGGACTACCTTAACTAACAGCTCTAAGGAGATGTCCTTTGCCTGGAACCAGGATTTTATTAAACAACCTTTTGTTCCACACTTGCACATACATATATATTATATAATATTTAAATTAAGCTTATAAAATAATGTATTTCTTATGCCTTTTTTTCAGGAAAACAGTATTATTTATCTCTCTTGCTTCACTTCCTCTTTGCATTACATCCTATTCCCCCACTTCAGTTCATGAGCCCCCATAATTTTCTTTGCCCCCATGCTACACCTGTGTCCTACTATCCCCGATTGCTGAATATGTCGCAGACCCCAGGGCAGAGCCTGATACTGTCCCTTTCCTAGGCCAATGTAGCTCTCAGCACTCATCAACAAAGTTTTTTTTTCTTTTTTATAACAACTGGAGGGTACTACAAAGTTGCACATGGTCAAAATGCAGAGAATAAGTGACCACTGGCTGACCTGCTACAACTGGAGCACTACAAGGCAAACCATACACCTGAGACTCAGGAAACAAGACACAGGTACATGGATATTGAGAGCCAGAGGAACAGGACTCCTGCTGCTAAATAATCTATTCTAAAAAGGACAGCAAATCTGCACCCATGAAACCTCAACAATATGGTTGTCCAAACAAGATCTGCATAATGACAAGAGCAGCTGGTATGCCAATATGGTTGGGAGAATTTCACAAGGTTCACCCCTCTCTAGATGAATAACTAGAGGTAATCAATGGCTGTTGATGGGTTGCCTAGTCTTCAAGTAGTCAGCCATAAACACATGTATGTGAGAGTGCCACCAAATGAACTCAGTACATTATATATA